>NC_053491.1:132991482-133291482 GCF_905171775.1 Rana temporaria
CTGTCTGTCTGTAGGCCCTATTGCGGGCGAGTGATCGGGGGTGGGGGGGGGTTGGTTGTGGTATTGTTTGCGCCCCCCCAAAAAAATGGAGCACCAGCCGCCACTGTTCCCACCCCAGTGCAGTAGATGCAGCAGTGGAGTCAAGGTTTGGGTGCACTTCCCCAGCAGCCAATCAGGAGGGTTGAGCCTCGCTGTGCATGCTGGGGGAGGGTATTTATGGGGCAGACACCAATGGTTCTGGGTTTTCTTCTTCCAGTATGGCACCCACCTTTAGGGTGACCACATCACGGCGCCCCGGCGTTATGGCCTTCCGGGGCGTGCATGCCACACAGTGTTCCTGGTTCCTGGACCATATTGGTCCGGAACATTTGAGCAGCGTCTGGGACCCAGTGATTGACTGGGTTCCCACTTTTGAAGATCCCAAGCGGTATAGCTGTTCGGTGGGGAGTCCATCTGAGGAGAGCCAATGAGAGGCTGGAAATCCAATAGGGTCTCGACAATCCACCGGGGATCAAGGTAGACGGACACTGAAGGATTAATCACCTGTCAGTCGGTACCTGGGCGACGTTGAGAAGGAGATCCAGGCGTAATTCTTCCGAGGAGGATCACCTCCGTATTTTAATCAGAGAGGGCCTGTGGCAGAGGTGTCTCCCTGAAGTTCATTCCAGGAGGGTCTGTGGCAGAGACTTTTCCTCAAATCCAAGTCCATTCCAGGAGGGTCTGTGGCAGAGACTTTTCCTCAAAGGTTCGAGCGATACTCTGGCTGCCAGGTCAGTGAGAGAGGCCTGTCCAGGTACGCTATTCCCACTCAAGCAGGAGTGGCGCAGAGAAGTGTTACACAAGGGAGCAGGACTGTTTCCCTATTGCTATGCCTGAATTTGCTATTCTCCTTCTTTCTTCAACTCTATTTTCCTCATCACAAGTTTTATTGTTTTTACCCGGCTGGGTAATAAAGAGCACAGCAAATGACACTTGTTGCGGACATTCCTTTTCTACTGCTATATGCACCATTCACTCCTAGGAATTCGGAAGAGCCACGAGGTAAATGTGCCACCCAAAACAAACCAGCAGCTCCTCCAGAGGTAGTGCTACACGTGTGTGTGTGTGTGTGTGTGTGTGTGTATATATATATATGCATATCCAGTGCAGCTAGATCTGACTGCAGGCTGTTCCTGGTGTACTTTTTCTAATATACTGTCATGCAGGCAGGTGATCTGCAGTGCATTAAATATATATACAGTCTCCTACATACATATATCCACTGCATTCTAGTCTAGCCAAGCCTATATCTGACTGTAGGCCATTCCTGGCATACGTGTTCAAGCCGGGACCGAGTGGATTACCACCGCTGGATTTATGTTTAATTTTTTTTATTAATAAAGGACTTTTTTCTACGGTGTGTGTGTGGGGGTTTTTTACAACTATTTACACTTCCTTCGTGAAATGGTAGGGGTACAATGTACCCCATTACCAATTCACATAGGGGGGGGCAGGATCTGGGGGTCCCCTTTGTTAAAGGGGTCTTCCAGATTCTGATAAGCTCCCCGCCCGCAGACCCCCACAACCACCGTGCAAGGGTTGTGGGGATGAGGCCCTTGTCCCCATCAACATGGGGACATCCTCCCTATGTTGAGGGCATGTGGCCTGGTACGGTTCAGGAGAGGGGGGGCCACACTCTGTCCCCCCCTCTTTTCTGCGGCTGACAAGGTTAACGTGCTCAGGTAAAGGGTCTGGTGTGGATTTTTGGGGGAACTCCACGCCATTTAAAAAAAAAATAGGGTGGAGTTCCCCTTAAAATCCACACCAGACCTGAAGGGTCTGGAATGGATATTTGGGGGCAACCCCACATCATTTTTTTTAAATTGACGGCGGGGTTCCCCTTAATATCAATATCAGACCTGCAGGGCCTGGTAATTAAATTTGGGCAGACCCCCACGCTATTTTATTTTTTTTTATGAATGAATCCTCCCTGAATTGCCAGGAGCCGACAATTCATTATAGCCGCGAGTCCGGTTTTAAATGACTTTTCCAGAAATTACACTTTGTGCAGTGACAGTTCTAAGTCCTAGAAACATGTGTTATTTCACATGCTTACTTTACACCCCCCCTAGGTACGAAATTTAAAGGAATATTTCACTTTTATTGTTTCACTTTTAGCATTAATAAATTCACATTTTTTTGCATTGATACATGTCCCCTGGGGCAGGACCCAGGTCCCCAAACACTTTTTAGGACAATTACTTGCATATTAGCCTTTAAAATTAGTACTTTAGATTTCTCCCATAGTCTTTAAAAGGGTGTTCCGCGGCTTTTCGAATTTGCCGCGAACACCTCAAATTGTTCGTTGTTCGCCGAACAGGCAATGTTCGAGTCGAACATGAGTTCGACTCGAACTTGAAGCTCATCCCTAATGCCAAGCATGATAATGCAAGGCACATTCTTGTGGTGAATACAAATCCTTAAGGTGGCGGAGTCACAGAAACACAAGTGGTGTGGTGGAAGCATTATATCAAGTTGTTTTTGCAGAAGAGTTGGTAGAGTGGATAACAAAGCCATCCTCCTCATCCTCTGTCACCCAGGCTCAGAGTAATTTGCCTGGCAATGCAGCTGCCAAATTGGCCTATCCCATCGGCTCAATGTAATCAGTCACTCCTTCCCTAGCCCCACCATCATGCCCTGAGGAGTCCCCCGAACTGTTCAACCACAGTGTTGGGTACATGCTGAAGGAGGATGTGCAGCGTTTTGAAGGCTCTGATTGTACCCATGTTGTGGATGAAGGCAGAAACATGAGCCCAGAGAGAGGGGGTGCCCAAGAAGGACAAGCAACTGGCAGTTATGTTCCCCCAGCTGCAGCATACTGCCAAGTTTGCTCCAGTGACGAGGAGGGAGGGGATGATGAGGTCACTTACTCTACCTGGGTGCCTGATAGAAGAGAGGAGGAGGAGGTACACTGAGAGGAATGTAGAATTAGGTGTCCCAAGCACCTGCGGGCAATCTGCTAACGGTACACCTAAATCCGATTGTAGCAGGCAAACTTCCCTACCCCAGTTGCTAAAACGTCGAAAGAAATTCGGTCCTAGCCATCCACATGCTCAGTGTCTAAATGCTAGTTTGGCTAAATTGATAGCACTCCAAATGCTGCCTTTTCATCTGGTAGACTCTGCCCCCTTTCGTGAATTTGTGGAATGTGCGGTACCTCAGTGTCAGGTTCCCAAATGCAATTTTTTTCTCAGAAGGCCATTCATGCTTCTCTACCGGCATGTGGAAGGCAATGTCTTGGCCTCGTTGGACAGGGCAGTCAGCGGTAAGGTGCATATTACCGCTGACTCATGGTCCAGCAGGCATGGACAGGGACGTTACCTTTCTTTCACAGTGCACTGAGTAACTCTGCTGGCAGCTGGGAAGGATGCAGGAAAGGGTGCAGTATTGTTGGAGCTTGTACCACCACTACGCCTCCAAAATTCTAGTAGTGATTCTGCCACAGCTCTCTTCTTCCTCTATGGCCTCTTCCTCTGCCGATTTTTTCCCGGAACCAGCGCTGCTCAGTAGGCATTCAAGGGGCTACGCAAGCACTTAGGCAAAAAGATGCCATGGGGTTGGTCTGCTTAGGAGACAGGAGCCACACTGGGGCAGATATTCTGTCAGCTCTGCAGGGGCAGGCTCAGAGGTGGTTGACGTCACACCAACTTCAGCCAGGAATGGTGGTTTGCGACAATGACACCAACCTCCTCTCCGCACCCTGACAGGGACACGTGACCCCGGTGGAAAAGGTGGCCATCTGACTGATGCGCTCAGACAATTCTTTAGTCAGCAGCCCCAAGGTCTGATCAGTTCCAGCAACCATCGCCAGCGTCTGATTTACATGGTAATACTTAGGGGCAAGATCAGACTTGAAGACCTTTCCAACCGAAATCCACTGGGTTACTGGGTCTTGAGGATATATCACCTGCCAGAGTTTGCACAAAATGCAATTGAGCTACTGGCCTGTCCTGCATCCAGCGTTCTTTCTGAACACACATTTAGTGCTGCTGGAGGCTTTGTAACCAATCACACAGTGCGCCTGATTACAGCCTCAGTTGATCGGCTCACCTTTATAAAAATGAATAAATTTTTTCTATGAATGTGAGATCCCTTGAAGACTGCCTATGCTGATGCTGAGTGACTATCCTGTTATGCTGAGTGACTATCCTATTCCTCCTCAATGTTCATGTTGTTTCTAAGAACATTTTTGTTTCAGGGCACCACTTTTTCTGCCCCTGTTTAATAGGGGCACGTAATTAAAATTTTTGATCTAATATTTCACAGCAGGGCCCGTTCCTGCACTCAACAAGAGTATCTGTGATGCTTTACAGTGTTGTGCCACATCCACCACCACCGCCTAAGGCCCAATTTTTCTGCCACTGTTTAACAGGGGCATGTAATTAATTTTTTTGCTGTAATATTTCACAGCAGGGCTCGTTCCTGCACTCAACTAGAGTATCTGTGAGGGGTTACAGTGTTGTGTTCACCACCACCAGTGCCTAAGGCCCAACCAGTGCCTAAGGCCCGTATATTATATACACGCGGTCCCCTACTTTCAAACATCCGACTTACAAACGACTTACAAACGGAGGGAGACAACAGGAAGTGAGAGGAAATCTACCACTAGGAAGGGAAATTCTCTCCTGTAAGAGTTAATATGGGAAAAAGATGCTTTATCACCAATCATCGTTTCCCTAATAACACCAAATTTTCAAAATCCAATTGTCATTGGGACAGAAAGTGAGCTGAAATCTTCTGAACAGGGGCACAGACAGCAAAACAAATGTTACAGGGGTGATAACCCTTCCCTATGTTATCCAAAAAGCTTAAAAATTGATTTTTTGGCTGGAGCTACACTTACAAAATGTACCTGTTACAAATTACAAACAGATTCAACTTAAGAACAAACCTACAGTCCCTGTCTTGTTTGGACTGCCTGTATACTGCTGTTCCGAGTATATAGGGCAAGGGGGCCCCACGCCTTTTCTTTTTAAAATTTTGGGTGCAGGGTTCCCATTAATATCCATACAAGACCCAAAGGGCCTGGTAATGAGGGGGGGGGGTACCAATGCCATTTTTCTTCATAATTTACATCCATATTGCCGGGACCGGACATTACATTACAGCCGCAAGCAGTTTTAAATTACTTTTATTCCTTTAGAAATTTCATTTTGTGAAGGGACTGTTCTAAACACGGGAACATGTGCCACTTTACAGGCATACTATAGACACCCCCAGGTACAATATTTAAAGGAATATTTCACTTTTTATTTTTTCACTTTAAGCATAAACTGCAGTTTTTTAAAACTTTTTTTGCATTGATACATGTCCACTTGGGCAGGACCCGCGCCCCCAAACAATTTTTTAGGACAATAACTTGTATATTAGCCTTTCAGATTTGCACTTTTGATTTTGACGTTCGGGTCCCATACACTTTAACAGTGTCCGAATGTCCGCTTTTGGTCTGTTCGCATGTTCGGCCGTGAACTGAACCGGGGTGTGTTCGGCTCATTCCTATTGATTACAGACCATTTTCCACTACAGTGGATGGCTTGGGAAAAAAAGAAAGCAATGCAAGTGTTACAACATGGTTTCTGGCTCTAAAAAGACTTTACATTGCTGATTGACTGTCATTCGTCCACTGTAAGTTGGCAAAACGCATTACTCCTCACAGGTCTGAGCAGAGGGGGAGGGTATGTGAGGCACTGGCTGGCATGATTGTAAATGGTGTAGATTATATGTGTCATCCAGATTTTTCTTACCTACACATGTTGAGGGGCTATGGGGTGTGTATCTGATATGGAGAACACAATATTTTTACTTCCTCAGAATCTTAAAAAAAAATCTGTCTTTAGTCATAATTGACTGGTAGTTTGACTGCATTCATTTGTCTCAGCTGTTTATCTATCCATCAACTTGTGTACATTCATCCCCTCAGGTTTTTCCCAATCGATCGGTGCCCTTGGGTAAAGCTAGCAACATTGATCATTGCATTCTGCCAGTGGGGAAGGCAGCCTGTTGGCAGAATACAATAGCCCAAGAGGAGTGATTCTTCCTTCCACATTGAATGTGTAAATAGAGGAATCGTTTTTTTTTTTTCATTTGACCCACTGGTTCTAAAGCCTAGTACACACTATTAGGTTTTTTTGTTCAACCAAGCTCAGGAGGAGCTATTGTGTTCTGACAGGGGGACAACCCCTGCCAGAACACAGACTGGCCGCAGTGCACATGGGCTGCATGCTGGGCAGTTTCTACTGAACCGGCTGGTGCCGCCCAATATTCGGCCCATGTGTAGGGCCCTTCAGACACCATGAAAACTATGCACTCCCTATGGGGCTGATATCTTATCTCAACAGCTGTTAAGAAGGAATGGTAAGCATGGTAATGGAAATTGTGCTTGTGCTTTTTTAAATGTCTTCACTATAAATCTCTGTATTTATTACAATAGCAAAGATATAGAAGGGCAAGCATGTAAAATGTCAAAGTCAAATAAAAAAATCACTGCATTAAATATATTAACCACATTAAAAACTCAAAATATATAGTTCTGTAAAGTGCACTATACTTTTTCCTTTAAACAATAGGAATATATTTTCACTGTTGTTCATCTGCTTTTTCCCTTTGTACGTCAATCACATGAAACCCTCTATCTCTAAAGCTGCTTATTTTTACTTTTCTTTGTTACAAATATAATGCATATTTTAGTAATACTGCTTGCGATATGAATTGTAGAAAATTGTCAGTTTGGCTGCAGTAAGATTCAGACTGACACTTTTGCTGATCTTTGCAGTTCTAGCATTTATTTATTTATTTTTTCCTTTTTTTTTTTTTGCTCACAGCAGGTTATATAGTATTCCCATTTGCCCTTTCAAGACATGAATCGTAATTTTACATTTATGTTTATGCAAAGAGAAAATAATTGTTTATTGCTTTTATTAATATTGGTGGGAGTAGTAGTACATGCTATATACATGATCATGTGATCTCCTTTATTCCCTTTAAAGACCAATTGAATTTATTTCAAGTGCTATTTTGGGCAATGCTGTCACTGTTGTTTAATTTGTTCAATTGTATTTTGCATTGTTGTTTACTGTGCAGCAGCATTGATGGGTCTTTAAATTAAACAGGCTTTTTTAACACTTGAGTAAATTATACATTGATATGCATAGCTAAAGAGGTCAACTGCAGTGAGCCATCTGCACCTTTGTTATGTCTCCTGGCAACCGTAATTCACTACTATCCTACACCATGTGACCTGCCTTGCTTGCTCTGAGTAAAGCTACAGTAGCACAGGAAGTGCATCTGACTCTTTGTTTAAACAGACAAGATAATCTGTAGTTTCAAATCCTAAAGATATTCTGGTAATTGTTTGCTTCTGTGGATCACTGATACAAGCTTTCATGTGATAGCAGTGTTTACTGTGTCTTCTTTTTTTTTCTAATTATTACTCAACATTTTTCCAGACTTTTTTATCTCTAGTTTGTCATTTTGGTGTTATTAGTTTTAGAGATTAAGGCTTCATTTCCACTGGCGTTTTTTACAGCCACTTTTCTGAGCGTTTTTTACAGCTTAAAAATGCCTGTCCATGTTATTCTATGGCATCATGCCCACATAGGCATTTTTGAGCTGCAAATGGCATATGCGTTTTTGAGCTGTAAAAAAAGCGGGGCCAGGGCGTTCTGTGGCTCTAGCAATACAGACATTAAAAAACGCTCAAAATAAACATGGACAGGCGTTTTTAAGCTGTAAAAAAGGCTAACAAAAGTGGCTGTAAAAACGCCAGTGGAAATGAAGCCTTATAGAGAACACTTATTTATGTCTCGCTCTTAGCATCCTTCATTAAGTTCTTCAGTTCTGCAAGGTTTACCCCCCTTCACGACCAGGCCATTTTTTGCCATATGGCAATGCGTTACTTAAACTGACAATTGTGCGGTCATGAAACGATGTACCAAAATAAAATTGATGTCCTTTTTCCCCCCATAAATAGAGCTTTATTTTGGTAGTATTTGATCCCCTCTTTGGTTAAACAAAAAAAAAGCAGACTATTTTGAAAAAAGACTTGCTATAGAAGACATCCAATAAAAAAAAGAAAAAAATCTAATGTCTTCTTCAATTTGGGGCAATATGTATTCTGCTACATATTTTTGGTAAAAAAGAATCACAATAATGCCGCGTACACGCGATCGAACATTCCGACAACAAAACCCGTGGATTTTTTTCAGACGGATGTTGGCTCAAACTTGTCTTGCATACACGCGGTCACACAAATGTTGTTGGAAATTCCGAACGTCAAGAACACGGTGACATACAACACATACGACGAGCCGAGAAAAATGAAGGTCAATAGCCAGTGCGGCTCTTATGCTCGATTCTGAGCATGCATGGAATTTTGTGCATCAGAATTGTGTACACACGATCGGAATTTCCGACAACAAAACTTGTTGTCGTAAATTTGAGAATCAGCTCTCAAATTGTTGTCTGAAATTCTGACAGCTAATGTCCGATGGAGCCTACACACGGTCTGAATTTCTGACAACAAGCTCCCATCAAACATTTGTTGTTGGCAATTCCGATCGTGTGTAAGCGGCATTAGTTTATATTAATTGGTTTGTGCAAAAGTTATAGTGTTTACAAACTATGGGATATTTTTATGATTTTTCTTTTTACTAGTAAAATCAGCGACCTATAGCGAGACTGTGACATTGCGGTCGACAAATCGGACTACAAATTATTTGTAGTAATTTAGAGTACCGAGAGTGACACAGGGTGCTGAGAGTGACACAGAGTGCTGAGAGTGATATTGTGTGCTGAGAATGACGCAGGGTGCTAAGAATGTCATGGGGTGCTGAGCGTGACGTGGGGTACTGAGAGTGACGAATGGTGCTGAGTAGAGGTCGACCGATATATCGGTTGGCCGATATATCGGCCGATATTTGGCGTTTTTAAATTAATCGGCATCGGCCGATTTGTGCTTTTAAAAAGCCGATTGATAAGTTCAGCACCGCGACTTGCAAAAAGCTTCTGCAATACAAGTCAATGCAAGTGCTTCCCGTAGAAGACCTTTCTCTCTCTCTCTCTCCTGGGCAGCCTGCCAAGTTTTAGAAAAGATATACAATGTTGCTACTTATCAATTAACTGAACTCCGTGTAGGAGAATTCTCAGTTTAACCATTTAAAGGCTAAATCTTTTTTTACATTTGTTGCTTACAAGTAAAAATCCTGTATTTTCTGCTAGAAAATTACTTGGAACCCCCAAACATTATATATTTTTTTTTAGCAGAGACCCTAGGAAATAAAATAGCGATTGCTGCAATATTTAATGTTACACGGTATTTGCACAGCGGTCTTTCAAACACATTTTTTTGGGAAAAAATATACTTTAACAAATAAAAAAAAAAAAAAACTAAACAGTAAAGTTAGCCCATATTTATTTATTTTTTCGACCAAAAGTTTTCATTACCTGTTTTTGTGTATTACATTTTATATATATATATATATATATATATATATATATATATATATATATATATATATATATATATATATATATATATATATATAATATATTACACAAAAACAGGTAATGAAAACTTTTGGTTGAAAAAAAATAAATATGGGCTAACTTTACTGTTTAGCCCAAAAGCGCCTGAAAAATCGGTTTAACATATCGGCCAAAAAAAATCGGCATCATAAATCGGCTATCGGCCGCCGTGATTTCTAAATATCGGCATCGGTATCGGCCAGAGAAAAACCCATATCGGTCTACCTCTAGTGCTGAGAGTGACGCGGGGTGCCCGAGAGTGACACTGGGTGCTGTGAGTGCGTGGGTTGCTGAGAGTGACGCGGGTTGCTGAAAGAGAAAAGGCCATGTTTGTGAATTTCTCTTAGATAAAATAGCTGGCCAAAATACTCAGATTTTAAAGCACCTGTGCAAGATAAAGGAAACATGGTCTGTTGGGGGGTACTTGAGGACAGGGTTGAGAACCACTGGTGTAGAGTATCAATAGCAAGCCTTATTATCCCCACTAGAGTAGTGGACAAAATGTCCAATAGGAATGGTTATGCCACCCAGTGCACATCCCGCTCCATGTATGTATTCCTTGAAGAGTCATTTGAGGACCAGATGTGAGCCAGTTGTTTCTCTGGAAGCCATGATCCTGGATCTGAAGAATCAGGTTGCAATACTGAAAAGCATCGGCAACCTGGAAAGGAGCTTGGACATTACTCAGCAGGTGCTGGCAGGGCCTGTGTAGAGGAGGGTGGAGATATAGAGGCACAGGTGCCAAAGGTAGGTAGCTGGGTGACAGCTGGGGGTAGAGGGAAGATTGCTAGGGAGGCTAATCCTGAGTTGGTACACCCCAACAAATATGTTAAATTGCATGATGTTGGGGATATCAGCCCAGGGGTGGCAGTGCCGCTGCAGCCACTCTCCCCTAGATGCCAGGGGAATGACTGCTCCGTTAAGGAGGGGATAGGGATACAGGCAAGGTTGGACAGGTACTGGTAGTAGGGGATTCAATTATTAGAAGGACACAAAGACCGTAGTCGCCAAACGTTATGTTACTGTGGTCACCGAACAGGTGCTCGGGTTCGGAATATCGCGGATTGGATGGACAGATTCTTGGGTGGGGTGGACCCAGCTGTCATGGTACACGTTGGCACCAATAACAAAGTGCGGGTAGGTGGAAAGTCCTAAAAAAATATTTTAGAGACTTAGGGAATAGGTTGAAGAGAAGGACCTCCAAGGTGGTTTTCTTAGAAATACTACCTGTGCCTCGAGCCACACCAGAGAGGCAGCAGAAGCTTAGGGAACTTAAAGTAGTTGTAAACCCTTACAAACCACTTTTTACTACAGGCAAGCCTATAAGAAGGCTTAACTGTAGCTACTGTGGATATCTCCTCAACCTGCACGGTTTAGGAGATATCCCCTGTATCATCATGTGCCAACGTCATCGGCACATGCGCACTGAACCCAAACCCCTCCTTCCTGGTGTAGGAAGGAGGGAATCAGGTTCCTGGAGAACTGGGCTGACTTCTCAGTTGGTTATCGCCTCTTTAGTAGGGATGGGCTGCACCTTAATGGGGAGGATGCAGCTCTGTTGGGAAGAAAGAATGCCACAAGCCAACTTTTCTGAACTGTGTTCAATACTACAAGACATTAATTGGAACCATATCCTAGAAACATTGAACACAGAAGAAAATGGGAATGCTTTAAGAACACATTAAACAAAGGTATCACACAACGCATTCCAATGGGCAATAAATATAGAAGCGCAAAGGTTAAAACCTAGGTGACTAAACCATAAAGTAAAAAGTCTTATTAAAGAGAAAAAAATGTAATTTGAAAAATATAAAGGGGATGGGTCATTGTCAGCATTTCAATCCTATAAGGCATGCAATAAGAAGTGTAAGAACGCAATCAGAGCGGCTAAAAAAGACTATGAGAGACACATAGCAGAAGAGAGTAAAAAAAAAATCCAAGATTTTTTTTTATATATTAACAGTAAAAAAGTGGGATCAGAGCACATTTCCCACATATAAGACGATGAAGAGAGAATGGTTGTGGATGACACAAAGAAGGCAACTGTACTAAATGCTTTCTTCCCCTCAGTTTTTACATAGGAAAATGAGTGGCATACTGACTATGACTGTATTGTTAGTAACACGCCGCAGGATTGTACCCTTGTGGCTAACAGGCTGGAGTCAGGAAAATACTAGAAAAGCTTAACACAAAAATATCACCAGGACCAGATGGCTTACACCCAAGAGTCATCAATAAACTCAGTCAGGTCATAGCTAGACCATTATTCCTAATCTTTGTGGACAGCATACTGTCAAATTGTACCAGCTGATTGAAGAAAAGCCAATGTGGTACCAATATTTAAAAAAGGACAGAGACTTTTTTTTGGAAACTACAGGCCAGTCAGCCTAACATCAATAGTAGGTCAATTATTGGAGGGGATGATAAGGGACTATATCCAAGAATTTGCTGATGAAAACAGTATGGTTAGTAGTAATGAGCATGGGTTTACAAAGGGTCGTTCCTGTGAGACCAGTCTGTTAACTTTCCACGAGGAAGTGAGCTGCCATCTAGATAAGGGAAGGCCTGTGGATGTGGTGTATCTGGATTTCACAAAAGTATTCAATACAGTTCCCCATAAATGATTAAAGGGGTTGTAAAGGTGCCGTATTTTTCACACCATAAGACGCACTCCCCCCCCCCCCCAAAAAAAATGGAGGGAAATGTCCCTGTGTCTTATGGAGCGAATACTGACCAGGCACTGCCCCACCGCCCGCCACCATGTCAGAATCCCAGTGCTTGACTTCTCTGTGAAGGAGAGAGGACAGGGTGTGAGGAGCATCCTGGCAGGGGCATACCAAGGGGAAGCGGGGGGGAGTCGTTTTGCCCTGGGTGTCAAAACATGGGGGGTGTCAGTAGCATTGCTATGGGGTTGCGCTCCACACCCAGGTCGGGTGTCACCCACCAGAGGTGACACCATTCCGAAAGCAGTGAGAGTCCTTGCTGGTTTTTTTTCAGCCGAAACCCCCCCTCCCAGGGCCGTGGTCTGGTCCAGTCTGACTTCCTGCTCCTTCCCCCGGCAGCTGCTGCTGTAAACTACCGTATTTTCCGGCGTGTAAGACGACTTTCTAACCCCTTAAAATCTTCTTAAAAGTCGGGGGTCGTCTTATACGCCGGTAACCTAACCTTACCTTATCCCAGAATCGTGGCCGTACGATTTTTCAAAAGCCGCGCCCACTATGTCTTCTGTTCCGTGATAGGCGGAAACACTCAGCTTCCCAGGAGGCACTGTGTTCAGTGTCCGCCTATCACTGAGGCCCTCTTGTCCTGTGTTTAGTGTCTGCCTATCACGGAGGCCATCTCGTCCTCGGACGAGAGGGCCTCCGTGATAGGCGAACACTGAACACAGTGCCTCCTGGGAAGCTGAGTGTTTCCGCCTATCACGGAACAGAAGACGTAGAAGGCGCGGCTTTTGAAAAATTGTACGGCCGCGATTCTGCATGTCTTGGGATAAGGTAAGGGCACAGTCTGGCATGTAATGGGGAACAGTCTGGCATGTACTGGGACACAGTCTGGCATGTACTGGGGCACAGTCTGGCATGTAATGGGGCACAGTCTGGCATGTAGTGACACAGTCTGGCATGTAATGGGGCATAGTCTGGCATGTAATGGGGCACAGTCTGGCATGTAATGGGGCATAGTCTGGTATTTAATGGGGCACAGTCTGTCATGTAATGGGGCACAGTCTGACATGTAGTGACACAGTCTGGCATGTAATGGTGGCACCGTGAGGCGAGGCATGACTAGTAGGAAGGGGGTAGTCTTATACGTCGAGTATATCCCAAAACCAACATTTTGGCTGGAAAATTAGGGGGTCGTCTTATACGCCCAGTCGTCTTATACACCGGCAAATACGGTATGTCCCCAGTCCTCATTTCTATCTGCTTCCTGGGTACATCTGAGGCTGAGAGCCAACCAACCAGCCAGCCAGCCAGCCAGAGGAGATTGTGGATTGTAATGGCAGTGTCCTCCGCTGCCTGAGGTGAGCTGTTGATAAGGAGGTGGGAGGTGTGAGCTGGCATGGTATCTATTGCCTATCACATGAGCTGTTGTGATAGAAGATGCTAAAGGGGTGTTTGTGTCTACCCTGCCACCCTGAGCTGATCTGGGAAGAGGAGGATGTTGCTGTGTCCACCACCACCAGATATAGTGTAGCTGAGCTGATTTCATAGGGGGGTGGTATTTGTGTGTCCACCACCCACCTATAGTAGTAGTATAGTATAAAATATTTCAGTACACCATTTGGTTCAGAATATTATTTTTTTCTTGTTTTCCTCCGCTAAAACCTAGGTGTATCTTATGGTCAGGTGCGTCTTATGGAGTGAAAAATACGGTAAATGTTTTTTCACCTTTATGCATGAAGGTGAAAAGACATCCGACAGCACCGCCCCCGAGCCCCCGTTTTACTTACCTTACCCTTCGAAAGTCCTGCACTCGTCCCTGTCATCCTCTTCGGTTCCCAGCCTGACCATTGATTGGCTAAGTTGGACGGATTGATAGCAGCGCAGCCATTGGCTGTATCACTCGCCCGGGGGGCGGGCGAGTGATACAGTCGGCAGCTATGCCCGCCGCTGTATCATGGGAGCGTGCCCGCAAGAGCTTTCCACCATGCGAGCTATGATCACCCGAGTCACTGAGACTCGGGTGATCACAGATCCGAGTAAGGACCCGGCCCCTTACCACGTGATCAGCTGTCAGCCAATGACAGCTGATCGCGTGATGTAAACAAAGCTCGGTAATCGTTTTTTTTCTCTCTTGACGCCGACAGTGTGAGGAGAAAAAAAGCTGATCACTGGCTTAGGTTGCAAGGGACATCAGTCCCGATCAGGTTGGAGGCACATCTGCCTCTATGTGCCAATCTAAACCCCCTGCCAGTGCCACAGTGCCCACCAGTGCCACATATCAATGCCCACAAGTGCCACCTATCAATTCCCACAAGTGCCACCTTTCAATGCCCACCACCATTGGTGCCAATCAGTGCCTCATCAGTGCCACCTAGCAGTGCTGCCTATCAGTGCCCATTATTGCCACCCATCAGTGCCCATTATTGCAACCCATCAGTACCCATTACTGCCACCCATCAGTGCCCATCACTGCCAGCTATTAGTGTCACCTATCAATGCTACCTGTTAGTGCCACTTCTCAGTGCCCACCAGTACCACCTATCAATGCCCTTCAGTGCCACCCACCAGTGACACCTATCAGTGCCCACCAGTGCCGCCTTATCGGTGCCCACTAGTGCCGCCTTATCGTTCCCCATCAGTGCAGCCCATCAGTGCCCATCAGTGCAGCCCATCAGTGCGGCCTCATCAGCGTACATCAATAAAGGAGAAAAATTACCTGTTTGCAAAATGTTATAACAAAATGTAAAAAAATATTATTCTTTTTTTTTAAATTAGGTATTTTTAATTTTTTTAACCAAAAATAAAAACCGCAGAGTTGATCAAATACCACCAAAAGAAAGCTCTATTTGTGGGAAAAAAATATAAATTTCATTTCGGTACAGTGTTGTATGACCGCGCAATTGTCATTCAAAGTGCATCAGCGCTGAAAACTGAAAATTGGTCTGGGCAGGAGGGGGGCTTAAGTGCCCAGTAAGCAAGTGGTTAAGGCCATGTCTGGCTGAAACTAATCAGTGGGGCTATAGTTCATGGAATTTTTTTTATCCTCATTATAATGAAGTTTATTATTGCAGTTTCTTAATGAGTGTGGCTTTACTATATGATCCATTGATTTTAACAGCTTTAAAATAAATTCCATATTAGTATATCTAAGTTTGGTTCACTACATAGGTTTTGTTATTTTGTTTTTATAACTACAGATTTTGTCTATAGAATTTTATATTAAGGTAAGGTATTTGTTTATATTAATGTATGCCTTTTCCTTTTGTTTCAACAGAAACATGAATGGCTTTGTTTGAATTGTCAAATGCAAAGAGCTCTTGGTATGGATATGACTGCTGTTCCTTCACCAATGCCACCTCCAGTCAAACTAAAACCTGCAATTCCAGCAGCAGCAGCTACATCTGTCCCTCCTTTAAAGAAGGAAGCAGTTCCAATGCCAGACCAAACAATGAAGCAAGGACCTAAAGCACCACCGTTATTAACCAAGCAGACATCTGTGTCTGGCTCACCAACTAAGTCAAATCAACAGACAGGGGAAAATAAAATAGGAACTGCAGTGTTGGATAAAACCAAACCATCTGGAACTGAAAAGAGGCTACCAGTTGAGACAACACACCATGAATCTTCCCAAAAGCCTTTAGCTAAGATTGATTCCACATCTGCTCCTCTATCTGCTGCATTACAAGGGATGGGACCTAAATTCACAGAAGATAGAAACAAACAAAAGAATAACACACCAGTATCCATTCCAGCGCAAGAATTAAAACAATCCTCTTTATCTAATGTAAAAGCACAAGAGATCCCCCAGAAGGTTGAAGCTACAGATGTAAAAGAAGATCCTACAAAAAGTCCAAAAAGGATTGCCACTATAGCTGACAGCAAGCAAACTCCAAAAGGGCCTTCTGTGGCAAGCTCAAAACCTAGTCCTTTGCCTAAACCTGTTGCCCCACAAGCCTCACAGTCCACTGGGCCAGGAAGCCCAAAACCTAGCCCATCACACAAGCCTGTGGCTCCACAGACATCACAATTTGCAGTGCCTGGAAGCCCAAAATCTAGCCCTTTACATAAGCCTGTGGCTGCACAAGCATCCCAACCTGCAGTGCCAGGAAGCCCAAAATCTAGCCCCTCGCATAGAGCTGTGGCTCCACAAATATCCCAAAATGCAGTGCCAGGAAGCCCAAAATCTAGCCCATCACACAAACCTGTGGCTCCCCAAACATCACAAACTTCAGTTTCGGATAGCCCAAAATCTAGCCCATCACATAAACCAGTGGTTTCACAGTCATCACAAGCTGCTGGTCCTGGAAGCCCAAAATTTAGCCCTTCACATAAACCAGTGGTTCCACAGTCATCACAGCCTGCTGGGCCAGTTTCGGGTAGCCCAAAATCTAGCCCATCACATAAACCAGTGGTTTCACAGTCATCACAAGCTACTGGTCCTGGAAGCCCAAAATTTAGCCCTTCACATAAACCAGTGGTTCCACAGTCATCACAGCCTGCTGGGCCTGGAAGCCCAAAGCCTAGCCCCTTACCTAAACCTACTGCTGCACAAGCATCACAGTCTGTGGGACCAGGCAGCCCAAAAGCAAGCCCTTCCCATAAACCTACAGTTCCACAAACATCACAAACTGCTGGACCTCCTGGCCCTAAACCCACTCCTGCACACAAACCTACGGTTCAACCAAAACAGCAGCCAGTTGGACCAGATAGTCCAAAGTCTAGTCCTTCACATAAACCTGTTGTTTCTCAAACAGTATCACAACCAACCACCCAACCACAAAAGCCACAAGAGCAACCTAGACGTTTTAGTCTGAATCTTGGGAGTGTCACAGAAACTCCTAAAGTACAGCCTACAACACCGCAAGGAACAGTAACTGGAAAACTCTTTGGTTTTGGAGCATCAATATTTAGCCAAGCTTCCAGCTTTATGTCCACAGCATCTCAACCCAATTCTCAAACACAAAGCACACAAGGACCAGCTTCTAAGCAGCCTACCCCTCTACCAAAAGTGACTGCTCCACAGAAACCAGTGAAAGAGGCAGTGGATCCACAATCACCTAAACTTACTCCAGCAAAACAGGAAACCAAGCCAGAACTTTTAAAAAAAGTGGAAGAGCCCAAATCTAGTTCTTTAGTAAAAGAAATAGATGAAAAGATTAAAGAAAAAGTAACCGAAAACGTTCCTGAATCTAAAATTGCTGTTAAAGAAATAAAAGCAGAAAAAGCTGAAAAGGTGACAGAGCCAAAAACATTGTGCCCTCTTTGCAAGATAGAACTAAATATTAGTTCTAAGGACCCTCCTAATTTTAATACATGTACGGAATGCAAGAAGATTGTATGCAACCTTTGTGGATTTAACCCAATGCCACACATGAATAAGGTAAGGAGGCTAATTACTGTACTGTTTTAATACCTCACCAAAATTGTACCTACTGTATAAACATGCAGCCATTGCTACTGCTTTAGTGGCATATATTTTAAAATACACACATTTTATTGCATATATGTGTATCTAATATTCTGTTAAAATAAAAATAATACTCTTAGAAAAAAAATTCAGCACTCCCCTAGCCTTTGCCCCAGTAATACTACCACAGTAGCATACATGTATATCCTAAAAGGGAGTAAAGGTTGAGCTGACTGACATTACTCTTGATCTGACATATGTCATTATATAACAATTACTGATGCAAAAAAGGAGCATTGCTTTTTTTTTGTCGTTTAAGACTCTCCTATCCCTAAATGAAATCTTTTACAAATCTAGGTAAATTCCAACACAGAATATTATCTAATGCGTGCATCAATTTGAAAGCCAGGCTAGATTTGTGGAATTGCATATTTTCTGATTATTGGCTCTATCGATCTCCTTAAACTTCTAGTTAGCAAGGAAGTATATCCATTACAATAAAGGACCATTAGGGAACATTAACACTAATGCCTTGTACACACGATCGGATTTTCCATCGGATAAACTCAGACGGATTTTTCCGATGGAATTCCGTTCAAGCTGTCTTGCATACACACTGTCACACCAAATTGTAACCGTCAAGAACTCGGTGACGTACAACACTACGACGAGCCAAGAAAAATTAAGTTCAATGCTTCCGAGCATGCATCAACTTGATTCTGAGCATGCGTGTTTTTTTCTCCGTCGGAGTTACCTACAGACAAATGTAATTTTCGAAATTTTGGGGCACATACACGGTCGGAATATCCGATGAAAGAAATTCTGTCTGACTTTTTCCATCGGAAATTCCGATCGTGCGTACAAGGCATTATGTTTGGGGGAATTGTGAAAACATGCGGTGGAGCTGCATGACAGCAGATGGGGCTGTACACATGGCGTTTGCATGGTAAGAATTAAACCCCCTGTTGTGTTCGCCAGACAGTCCTGCCCGCTGAACCCAACCAATTCAATTGAATGGGGCTGTGCCACAGTTGCCCCCCTCTTCCCTGTGACTGCACTGTGGGTCACCCCTCAGAAGGCAAATGCTGTTGTAAACTAGCCCTTAAAGCAAAGAAAGAGGTTGGGGTTCGGTTAACAAGTAGGCTTTTTGAAGAAAAAGTTGAATTTAAAGTCTAAGCTCATCCCAAGAAGACACAAAAATTAGTACAGTTCCTTGTCTTTGCCTGTGGCCACAACATTTTTTTTTTCAAAAGTGAACTTAACCTCCCTGGCAGTATGATTATTTCAGAAAAAAGGTGCTGAAAGCTGTACCATTATTTGCAAGGAAATGTGGCATTTTATACTGTAGGCCTGTAATTCTTTGGAATAACTCCCTTAAATCTGACCAAACAAGAGTCTAGTAGGCATCCCGGGTATGATTTTTTTTTAAAACAAAATTATAAATTATAATATAATAAATAATTATAAATAATTATAACAAATAATATAATTATAATAAAAATTATTCAATGATGTAATCAACTCACAATCACTGAAATTTGCTCAGTTGCAGAATTGTCGCTGTCATTACTTTTATTTTTTTATGACGAATTTCCCCACAAATTGCTATCGCACAATTCTGCAAGTGATTATAATTTATTATCGCTTTTTTCTAGCTGCTCTAAAACCATTTTTGACATAAAGGGACACTTTTGGTTGCTATGGACAATCTACAGTTTGCAGGCAGAAAGAACAGTTTTTATTATATAAAAGTACATGTAGGGCACTGGGCAGACCACTAGGGACAAAGGGGGTGTGTATTTTTTACATACAGTACTGTAATCTCTAAGATTACAGTATACTGTATGTATTGTGTTTGTTTACCTTTTTGAATTTGGCGCCGTTCTCCGCTCCCGTGCGTCGTAACGTCGCAGGGAACGGAGATCGGCGGCACACAGAGGCACTGTGTGAATCGAGCGAGGTCCCTCTCGCTCACACAGTGCGGTCCATGAATCCATGAATAGCCCTTAGCAGAATACCCTCATTAATAGCAATGACGGAAACCAGGCAAAAGAAAACCGTGGCAAATGCTTTTAAGCAATAATTTTCTCTCTCAGGCATGTAAAACATTCAGATTGCTTAGACTAAGGGTAAGTTAACCAAGCCTGTGGATTCAGCGAGCCTGAGTCTGACTCGAGGTTACTGATCGTAGCCCAAAAATCTCACCCCGAGTCAGACTCGGGAATACCGCCAGGGGGGTTAAAGACTTTAAGATGAGCTGCCTATATTATTTGTGTAACTGCCTACTGCCCATTTTGAAGTGTGTGTTTTTTTACAGGAGATAACTTCTTTATGCATTTTTTCCATCATATGTTCAGTTTGAATTGCTCAGATTTGTGACAAACTTGCTTTATAATAGAGATTATAAAAGCTATCCACATGATTTTAGACTTTCTTAGATAATCCTGAAGAATCAGGAATGGGTCACATTTCTAAATATTTGCCTATGTTTACCTAAATGTCTTAAAGTGAGCTTGAACTTAAAAAGTAAATATTTTCTATGTTATAGGGAATGTTTAGTACCCTGAAAAAATTTCCTTTTGCCTTGAATTCCTCCTGTGCCTAGGCATTTATGTGCTATTGGCCTCATGAGCTGCTTGGTATGTGAGTTTGCCTAGGCATTCCTGTGCTATCAGCCTCCTAGTTGTATATTTGTAGAGTGAGATCCAAGGCACTTCTGCCACTGACACTGACTACTTACATGAAGGCATGTAAGTCAGTAATGTGGGAAAGATCAGCTGCAGGGAAATCATCTGCTATGTTGTTGACTAGTCATTTGCCCTCTGCCTTCCTTTTTGGGCACAGCTACTACAGTGCAGTTCCTCTTCATTATGTGTAATATGTGTAAATGGCTCTGCAGATCTGGCCCTGAGTGCCCAAAAGAGATGATCATCTGTTGTTTACAGGTTCTGTGCAACTTATGAGAGTGCCTAGTGATGGGAGAGAAATCACGCAGAAGAGCTTAGCTCAAGTAACAGTGTTTATTTAAAACAAAAAAATTTAAATTATTATAAAACTTCAAAGTAGCCTGGTCAGCTCGGAAACAGTTTGCCCACTTCATTGTCTGACTTTCCCAAGAGCACAAGTGATCATCATAATTCATGTTCAATTTGAAGTTCTGTTATAATTCTAAATGTTTTTAAGTTATTTCAATGTTTTAAACAAACACTGCTTCATAAGGAGGAGGTTTTCCATGTTATATCTTTCCCATTATTTGGCACTCTGAAATTGATGCTGGAAGCCATGGCAAATAGTGTGCATGCAGAGCCAGGATCCAGCCAGAGGATTTTTTGATAGTAGAAAAACGAGTGAGTACCGGATAGACTAGAGCTTGTAATGGACAATGTCACAGGCCTTGCTGCCCTCAAGGATAGGGGTATCCTAACAGTCAAACAAAAAAAGAAAAAGAGGGTGCACCGATCTTGTGCATTATGAGTGAGTGAGTGAAAAACTTGTATAGCGCTACAAATGTGAACTGAATCGCCTGAAGGCGATATCCTTGGGTATATTTATTAAAAGTAAAGTATAAAGAACTACTCACAAACAGATGGTAAAAACTCGAAATACAGGTAATTTCCAGATGACAGTAATTGGTCTGAAGACCACAGACTCGAGATGGTACCAGAGGAGATTTAAAAAAGACCACTGCCGTCTGACGCGTTTCGAAGGCATACCTTTTTCCTCAGAGCCCAGCAGTGTCTGAAATTTCAGTGGTTCATCCATCAAATATCAAAAATCCTTAAATTGCCTGTACACAGGCATCACAGATTACTCTCCACAACTTGTTCTGCAGATGCAATGGTCTTCCCACTTGAATGTGATGTAGAAGCTGTCAAATGTGTGAGGATGCATAAAGGACCTAAAAGATGTCTTGTTTCTTAATTACTGTAACTAGAGTAGCCTCCATGCTTCTCTCAGCAAAGTTTCCCTTTTACTATGTACTTAAGTATGCATCTTTGGTCTTATTTACAATGGGTCAGAGAGCAATAAGCTATGACAACCATAAAGATTTAATTTGGAAATTTTCACTCATTGTTTCTCAAAGTTTCATATGTAAAATGTCAAGCAGTGTAAACAGTAGTGACAGTTTGGATTTGTCAAATTGGAGTTGAATTTTGCAGTTCATTTACAGCAATGCCCCAACACTGAATGACATATTAAAATCAAAGCCGTCAATTGTGTCTTGGAGTAATTTTCTAGCTTTCCAAAAAAGGGTGTCTGTTTTAAGACTGTAGATTTGATGTCTTATATCAGGTGATTTACATGTGTAGTTGGTATAGGTAAATACTGTATATTGTCATGGAAAGTTGCAGATTTTATTTACAAGGTCTGTGTGAACAGTCTGAGACTATTAATGCATTAAATAAAGCATAAAATATTGGCTTCACCTCTCCGACTGGATGATATCATCAGCAAGGTGAAGACGATTTTCTATGCTCATTTAGGGGCTAGTGTCCAACTTATATGCTTTTATCTGTGTGCACTAGTTTCAGTGCACATTTAAGTTACCTTGCACCCCACATTATAAGGAGTGGATCCAGAAATGTGCATGAAAGTGCATATGTTGGTCCCAACTAAAAGGGGATTGCGCTTTTGACCTATTGCTATATAGGTCCACATACTGTATAAAGGTGAAATGCTAATAATACCAGTGGAGGATTCACATGGTGTATCGCAAATCACATGTTTAGAAATTGCATGGTACTGTATTATAGAGCATAGTTAAAGGAG
The DNA here is from genome assembly GCF_905171775.1 of Rana temporaria. NCBI lineage: Eukaryota > Metazoa > Chordata > Amphibia > Anura > Ranidae > Rana > Rana temporaria. The sequence continues at coordinate 133,013,884 of NC_053491.1, forward strand.
AACTACATAAAAAATAAAAAAGACTTGCTGTGTGCATATATGGAAGTAGCAAAGGACCTACAAAGGACTGCAAATTGAAGCTTTGTTTTAGGATTATTAATTTTGAGTCTGTCACTTAAAGCGGGGGTTCACCCTATCGACCAAAAAAAAAAAAATTTTTTTTCTTTTACCTTAAAATCAGGCATTGTAGCGCGAGCTACAGTATGCCTGTCCCGCATTTTTTACCCCCGTACTCACCTTGTAGTCGTCCATCGAAGATACCGGGGAATGGGCGTGCCTATGGAGACGGAGGATGATTGACGGCCGGCTCTGGCGCGTCACGCTTCTCCGGAAATAGCCGAAATAGGCTTGGTCTTCACGACGCGTGCGCATAACCTGTGCGCAGGCGCCGTGAAGAGCCGAGACCTACTCCGGCTGTCTTCGGGGAGAGTGACGTGCCAGGGCCGGCCGTCAATCATCCTCCCTCTCCATAGGCACGCCCATTCCCCGCGGGAGCCGAAATCTACGATGTCCGAGTACAAGGTGAGTACGGAGTTAAAAAAATCGGGACAGGCATACTGTAGCTCGCGCTACAATGCCTGTCTCGATGGTAAAATGTGTCGGGGGGGGGTGAACTACCGCTTTAAGAACACGTGCTAATTAATTTAGAAAGTGACACTATTATTGCTAATGATTATTTGTATTGTGTTTGTATCTTATATTTACTAAAGAGTTGCAAAGGACTGCAGATTTCCGTTTCAGGATTGTTTATTTAGAGACGGACATTTAAGTACATATGTTTATTCAGGGTAACACCATCCATTATTGTTACATGATATTTATATTGGGAAAATTTGGTTCTATTTATATTAGCACATTGGGTATCTAAAGGTATATTTACAGAAGGTAATCAGGACACCTCTCTACAGAGTGTCTCACCATCACTCCTCATTTTATTTAATTTAGCATATTATATGTTTTTTACACATTTTTGCATTTATTATTCAACAGGTTGTCAGTGGGGTTATCCATGGTAGCACTGTATTTTTCTTTTTTGTATTTGTAAAGGTATGGGGACACATATCAATGTAGGCAGCTACCCATAAATTCACATTTTGAGTATATTGAGGTAATTGCATAGTAGCTTTCATTATTTTTTCTGCACCTTTTTACATACAACTTTATTCAATCTGAGTCACATGACTTTCTTTTCTTTGCTGTAGCACAGACCGGGCTGGGGATGAGGCTAATCTGGAGTGGGTTCCATGACATGTGACACCACCAGTCCTTTCCCCAGTCTATGCAAAGCCAGAGTAGAGCTTTCAGTCAAGGATTTGATCCACCCACCAATGCCTTCGGGTGGACCAGATCCTTGACTGACAGTTCCAAAACACTTTGTACAGCCTGATGGAAGGGCCTGGCAGCATCACAGGATATACAACTCAGATGTCAGATGTAAAAAATGGAGATAAGTCTAGTTGCTGGCTTGAATCTCATAGAACTTAACTCATAGTATCCCTGCACTTTTTACAGTGTGTCTAAATTCCTGGAATTCAGCTTAAAAGTGTTTGTAAAATAAAATACTAATTTAAAAAAAATATGGTTGTGCACAGAGCAAAGCCCCGATCCTCCTCTTCTCAGATCCCTACCAACGCTCTGGGCCCCTCACCTTAGCCGCTTGCTAAGGGGCTCTCATACATGCTCTATCCTGGGCCAGATTCCACTTCTTCACTGGCTGCATTTGACAGCAGCCAGTGGCTCCTGCTGCTGCATCTTAGTCAATGAGGAGGGAGAAACCTAGGAGAGCTGCAGTTCTTTTCCACTACACTGGATGAGATCAGGCTTAGGTAAGTATTGGGGGGGTGCTGAGGGGGGAGCTGCTCACTGTAGGTTTTCTACCTTTATGTATATAATGCACAAGGTAAAAAACATCAGCTTTAAGAACCACTTTAATTCTAATCGTTTTGTTATTGACATGCAAATGTTGAAGGAATTAGGATGGCACATGTTCAGTATAACTCCCTCATTCTCTTCACATAGTTTGGGGTTCATCAAACCTCACTAATAACATAAGAAAGACCCACATTAGGCAGATGAATGATCAAAAGTCTAATACTGTGTAGCATTTATAGTGCACTTGCCACCTCTTAGTCATCCCTTAGATAAAGTGTATCTGTGGTCAACATTTTAAATCAAAAATAATTTCCACAGTGTATTCAGTTATTTCTAGCCCACTCCTATTAACCTGAACACTTGTAAAGTTTGAATACTTACTTTGTGAAGAATCCCACACATTTACGTCTTTTAATTCTGTGACACATACTGTAGTCACTGTGATCTGTGAATATGCCCTTGCTGTGTCATACATTTAACAGAGCTTGCCTTCTGAATTATAGAGATGCTGAGAGAAGGTGTTGCAGGAGACACAGTAAGTACAGAAATCACTGTTTGCAGGCAGGGAGGTTTTATGAGATATGTAGTCCTTAGAAATTGAAAGTAAAACAAAAAAATTAAGAAGTTGCAGAAGTTGCAAGGCATGCAGGGAATCCCGGAATATGTGGAAAGAGATTGCTAGCAGACAGGCAGAACTTTGTATTGCTATTACAATACTGATGTTATAAAATAAAAGTTTATGGCCCAGATTCACAGAGAGCAGGGCTCACATTACGCTGCCATAGGGCAAACAATGTACGCTATGCCAACGTAGCGCAGAGAGGCAAGCACTGCATTCAGCAAGCCAGTGCTCCCAATGGTGCACCAGCGTGGCGTGGGTTTTGAAGGCGTACATCGGCGTAGGTGGAAGTGGGCATGAACCCATGCAAATGAGGTGTGACCCCATGCAAATGATGGGCCGAGTGGCAGACAGGTACGTATTACGAACTGCGCATGCTCCATGACGACAGCACCCCCCCATGCGCCTGCTCACAACCACGCCGGCACAACTGCCTAAGCTACGCTGGATCACTGCGTACGCCGTGAACATAACGTACGCCCAGCCAGACACACGTCCAACACAAAATATGTCGGCTTGTGTTCCCTGGTGCAGACCTGTGCATGTCTGTTGCCGGGTTGCACCTCCTTTATGGGGCATAAATTTACGCCGGGCGTACAACTTACCCGCATCTCACGTAGCATGCGCCGGGCACACGCACGTTCGTGAATCGCCGTATTTCCCTAATTTGCATATTTGAATGGCTGATCAATGGAAGCACCACCATGCGTCCAGCCTAAATGTGCGCCCACCCTACGCCGGCGTAGGAAAGTTTTTAGGCGCATATTAGTTTGTGGGCCTGGCGCACAGATACAACGGCGCACATTTGCACTTACGTCTGCGTAACTTGTTATACGTTGGCGTCAGTGCTTTGTGAATCTGGGCCTATGACTATAGATCTCCTTTAACCTACCTAGCAGTAATCCCGAGTGTGGCTCAGGGTTAATTTTCAGTACCAAGAGCAGTAACCCTGAGCCACCCTCAGGATTACACCGCAGTATCTTGGTACAGGTTACTTACCTTGTCCCCAGGATCCTGCGATGTCCCCCGCTGTATCCTCCGCCGTATCCTCCGCCTGATTCATCAATGTTCCAGGCTCCATTTCATGCGAGCGTCGCAACACATGGGGGCAGAGCCCGGTGGCAAATTCAAAAAAGTACAAAAAATATAACAGATACAGTACACTGTAAACTGTAAGATTACATTACTGTATCAAATAATTTCACCTCTGATTTGTCCCTAGTGCTTTGTCCAGTGCCCTACCTGCACCTTTGTATCATATGTACTGCCTGGAAACTTGAGAATGTCCATGGCATCCGAAAAACATCCCTTTACGTTCCAAAGCGCTTTTAGACCAGCTAGAAATCAGCGATAGTTAATTAGAATCACTTGCAGAATTGAGCAATAGTGATTCGTGGGGAAATTCGTCATGAGACACTGAAAGTGATGACATCGACAATTCTGCACCACATTTCTGTGTTTTTGATTTGATTACGTTATTAAATAAAATGTATTATTATTATTTTATTATTTTTTATATAATTTTTTATAGTTATTTACTATATTATAATTTATAAATTTGTGTTTTAAACTTTATCATACCTGGGATATCTCCTAGACTCTTGTTTAAGTGAATTATTCCCAAGAATTACAGGCCTACAATGTAAAATGCTAAATTTCCATGCAAAACAATGTACCACTTTGAGATTCAAAATCAGACATAATCTTTTACTATAATAAACATTAGTTACAGTGCAAAAAGATAGAGAAAAATGCAAGCTGGACAGTTATCAGTGATAACACTTGATTGTACTCCTGGATTTCTGTGTAGTTTTTCATGATGACTGATGATGTACTGTAACTTTTTATATGTCAGGGCAAGCAGTCAAAACTCAAGGGAACTATGTAGTTTACACCCTTCAAAATGACAGTTATATATACTCAAGGAAATAATTTATCATATCTTCTGGCTGACCTTAAATCATCTCTGTGCAGTGGTGATAAACACTATCTCCATCTAGCACTCTTTTAGAAGATTTTTGATAAAGATCTATCCGTGTACCTGAAAATATTTGTAAATGTTGAAATAAATAACAGTTTGAGCTTTGACCTATTTTTCATGAAACTAAAGAAACCTTAATAAGCAAATTGGTACCCTTCTGGCATGTTTCTTTATTTTCAATGTAGCGCCACGGCCGTAAGGGCCACTGGAAGACGACTCTCCCCAAAGGTTGCCCTGACTTTGCAACCTTCCCGACACCTCTGACACCCTAGTTTCGAACATAATTCAAAGAAGAAATGCAATGGCAGACACCAAACTAGCAAAGTAAATTAGTATTTTACTAAAGATTCTTAAGTCAGCATGAGAAAGGAATGTTAATGCACATATCTTTCAATCTTTAACCTTGGGCTTAGCAGGTATACAAAGGATATAAAATACAAAGAAAAATCACAATCAATCAAACCGTGATAACCAATAGGCCCTGGAATTAACCGTGGTATAAAAGGGAAGAGAAAGACATTTCTGTATTAAGCTGCTCACTTAAAATCCTGATGCCACAAGTCCATAAAGCAAGCAGTATAATTCGTTTCAATTTTTAAGAAGGGGTTCTAAGGGTCAGAATTTCCTTGGATAGCATGGCTGGAACCAGACTGCATCATAAAATAAAGTCCCTCATTATATGTGGAAGATGTGTTAAAGCAGAACTTAAGTCCCATTTACATCTAGCAATTTAATAACACACTTTTTATGGTTCTTTTTTTTTTTTTTCATTTTTAATGGATTGCTCCATGTGTAACAAATGCGGGAAAAGTAGCGAATGTAGCTTTTTGCAGTGTTCTGTTTTGCATGTTTTCCTGCCTGTTTTGTCACATTTGTTGTAAAAAAAATGTCATGTGGAAAAATGCATGTCTGGTTGCCATGTTTGGGATACCATTCACAACGCATGGCATAGCAAATGCAATATGTGGTTTTACTGCATTTCATAAACACACATAGGTATGAATTTAGCCTAACTGTAGCCTAACTGTAACAAATGGAAAGAGCTGTTTAATAAATCTTTGATATTAAAAGCAAACTTATCCATCCGTCCATGTCTCCATGCTTTATTTTTCTGATAAGTCAGTTTGAAAAACACCCCCCCCTAACATTTCTAGCTGCAGCCATCTAGAGCAGTGGTTCTCAACCTTTTAGTGCCGTGACCCCCTGGATAAATTTGTTTCTAACCTGAGGCTGTTCACTTCACTGGGTATAGCAGAGGATTTACATCCAGATAAAATTTCCGAAGTTGTGGGGACCCCTAACAGTAAAATTATTTTCGTAACGTAGGTTGTAAGCACCCAAGGCAAGACACGTAATTTGCGCCCCTAACCCACATAAATTTAGCGCTCCCTGAGTCCCCTCCACTAGTACAGTATTAAAACCCCTTATTGTACATTTTAGGATGTACCACTCTTTCTCTTTGTTCTCCTTTCCCTTTTATCTATCGCTATCAGAATTTCTTGTTTTTTCCCCCATCCCTCTCTCTAGCCATCTTTCTTGTTTTCTCTCTTATTCTTTCTCTCCCTTTTTCTTTGTTCCTCCACCTCTTTTCCTCTCCCTTCCATTTATTCTTTATTTTAATTCCTTCTCCTACTCCTTGGTGGAGGAGAGGGCGGGATCAGTGGCAGTGCTGGGGGGAGTTCTGATTGGCCAACTTCGGTGCTCTTGATCAAGGTCATCCGCTGATCTGATAACTGTAGTGAGGACTTTTAATGGCAACTATAATCACAGGTAGTGTTACTCACTGTATCTCCGACTTTGTGGCATCTCATAGCAGTGACACCTATGCTGAAACCAGGAGATAGGGTCTCCTCCAGCCCCTCCCACCTCACAATCCTCACCAGTTAGCGAACCTCTAGTCTCTGCCCCCCAACCCATGCCGTGAACTGAATGGGCGACTGCGACGAGGCTGAGTGGGCGGCCGTGTTCTCTAGGAACAGCCCAGCTGGATGGTCACCGGCTCCAGGGATAGCCCTGCTGAGCAGCCGCAAGAAGACTGGGAGAGCGGTGCGGGCTTCAGGAACAGCCCAGGATTTGGTGACCCCTGGCAAATCATCATTTGACCCCGAGGGTTTCCCGACCCCCAGGTTGAGAACCACTGATCTAGAGTAACGTAAGATGATTCATAAAGTATTTACTTCCTGGAATCAATCTATCTCTAGCTCAAGCATGGAGGCAGGTGGGGTTGCTTTGCTGAGACAGATCCTCCTCCCCTCCTCTAGATGAAAATAAAAATGTCCATGATGACTTGTGATGTATGAAATAATTTTGGCCTAGAAACCAGGAAACAACTGAAGAATTTTTTATTTTTTTTTATATATATAAATTAATATCTGTTTATCTAAATAAATTAAATCTATCCATCTATAGGAAATACAAATGATTAAAAAGGTAAGATGGTGCACAGTTTGTTTATTAATCTACTCCATAATGGGATAGTTTTTCTTGTGTTTTACAAAAGCTTTATTTGTTTTTTAAAGAATGCATTTAGATAAAAAAAAAACGTTTGACTTTACAACCCCTTTAAACTGATGCTGAGTATTGCAGCCTGAGCTGTCTTTTCATGTTATGCCGCTTACACATGATTGGATTTTACGTTGAAAAAAATCGGATGGTTTTTCCGACGAAATTCTGCTCAGGCTTGTCTTGCGTACACACGGTCACACTAAATTCCGACCATCAAGAACACAGTGACATACAATACTACGACGAGCCGAGAGAAATGAAGTTCAATGCTTCCGAGCATGCATCAAATTGTTTCCGAGCATGTGTGTTTTTTTCCCGTCGGAATTCCATACAGACAAACTGAGTTCCCGATAGGATTTTTTTCCGTCTGAAAAATTAAAAACCTGCTCTCTATCTAAGTCTATCGGAAATTCAGATGGAAAAAGTCAGATGGGGCATACACACGGTTGAAATATCTGATGAAAAGCTCCCATCTGACTTTTTCCATCAGAAATTCCGACCGTGTGTACGCAGCATTAGGTACCATGGGGACATTAAAAAATGGCCCAGAGTTGGGCTTTAAGTTAAGAGTTTAATTTATAGGTTATGTTTAGCTTTAGGAAACAGCGTAAGGGTTGGCTTAAGTTAAGAATCATGTGTGTTTGGGATGCAATCACTCAGAAGCCTATAAGGCTGGATAGAACCTTGTATGCTACTTCAACTGCATTACAGTAGACAATCTGTAAACATTTGATGGCTTAAATCTTACCATTATATATATTTGCTTTCTTTGCACATAAGCAATGATGGTGTTATCTGGTTTGGGAATAACATAATGAAAATATCATTATCTAGCTTATGAAACAAGCTAGCTAATGCCACATATTGTATAAGAACTTTTAAGAAACTTTTAGGAACTTTTAAGAAAACTTGAAATATATGTACACTTTTATATAAAACTTGTCAAATTATTAATAGATATAGTAGTATCTTTCATAACATGCCCAAGGGCAAGACAAATAATTATTTCTATACATAACATAAAAGTGCTATGGCTCATGGAAATAGTACTGCATGCTTAGTAGAAGGGAATAGCAGTACTGAGACTGAATGCTATGGGATTCCAATGAACTATGTGAATAAATTGACTTGCTTTGCTTGCGTTCAGAAAGTACTCCAGATAGGTAGCATGATTCTTAGATTGTTGCAGCCCAGAGCCAGAATTCTTCCTACTTTTCAACAGCAGCTCTATTCTCTATGTGAACAAGAGACTAATCTTAACAAGCTGAAGGAGCAGTTCTGAACTTCCCATCTGGTCGCTGGAGTCATATTTTCCACTGCTGAAGACAGCAGTTTTCAAAGCAAGGCACTGGGGATGGGAAGCCAGATCTAATCAAAATGTAATAAGCAATCTTGTATTGTATGTTATTATTTATGTTTTAAAAATAAGTATTTTTACTGTGCAGAGTTTACAGTAGCATAAATATAAACTCATTTGGGGAAATATTTTCATAAAGTACAGACTACAGGCATGGGTAGACTTAGGCCCCGTACACACGACCAGTTTCCTCGGCAGAATTCGGCTTCCGACCGAGTTTCTGGCTGAATTCTGCCGAGGAAACTGGTCGTGTGTACACTTTCGGCCGAGGAAGCCGACGAGGAGCTCGACGAGGAAATAGAGAACATGTTCTCTATTTCCTCGTTGTTCTATGGGAGCTCTCGGCCCGCCGAGCTCCTCGGCGGCTTCAGGGCTGAACTGGCCGAGGAACTCGATGTGTTTGGCGGGGCCTTATACTTGTTGCCCGTTCCTATGAGTATTATTCCCCGTACACACGATCGGAATTTCCGATTGACTTTTTCCATTGGATTTTCCGATAGTGTGTAGCCCCATCTGAGTTTTTTCATCGTAAATTCCGATGAATTCCATCCGAGTTTAGATACAGAACATGTTCTATATTTTTACGATGGAATTCCATCGTAATTCTGATGTGATTTGGCTGGGCAAAAGCCTGATCGTGTGTACGCAACATTAGACTAACAAGATCAGAGACGTCATAGTTAGACAAGACAATCCAAATCAGGAAGAAGAGATGTAAAAAGACTGGTTGCTTGACCTGTATTAGTACATCTAGAACCAAAATACTAACAGTCATAGGTGATTGTGGGGCTTATTTACTAAAGGGAAATAGACTGTGAACTTTGTAAAGTGCAGTTGCTCCAGAGCTTAGTAAATGAGGTAAAGCTTCACTTTGCAAAGCATACCCAATCACGTGCAAGGAAAATAAAAAACAGAATTTTTGCTTCCACATGATTGGATGAAGGAAGTCAGCAAAACTTCTGCTCATTTACTAACCTGTGGCGCAACTGCACTTTGAAAGTGCAACTGCATTTTGAAAAGTGCACAGTCTATTTGCTTTTAGTAAATCAACTCCAGCGTGTCCTACGTTTCTAGTAAGGCCTCGTACACACGACCAAGTTTCTCGGCAAAAACCAGCAAGAAACTTGCTGGGATTATTTTTTTGCCGAGGAAACCGGTCGTGTGTACATTTTTCGTCGAGTAAACTGTCGAGGATCCCATCGAGCCAAAAAGAGAGCATGTCTTCTTTTTCCTCTACGGGAATGGAGAAACTTGCCTTGTCGAGTTCCGTGACAGCCTAACAAGGAACTTGACGAGGAAAACGATGTGTTTCGCCCGTCGAGTTCCTCGGTCTTGTGTACGAGGCTTAACTTGTGCCAGAACCATTTGCATACCAAGCCATTCATTGACAGTAGGCTTGGCCAATGCTGCCTACTTCTATCATGTATTAGTTATTTTTGGCTGTGCCATATTTAAGAAATATTTCCAATAGCTCTTATAATTGTGCATGCATCTGACCTTGGCAAAAGTCATTTGTTAATGTTTTGTTTGTTCTGTATATAATTCTTTCCTGGTTTTATTATTAACCTTTTTGAGCATAAGGTTTCAAATAGGGCTAAATGTTGCTCCTGACAGCAGCAAATAAGTAATGCCGTCCTACTTAAACCAGATGTTCTCCATTAGCAACCTGATAATCCCTGATACTAGAAGCCTAAAGACCATCATCTGTAGCACCAGTTGATGTGCATTCTGCAGAATCAATGGAAATGATCCAGATTACAATGGATCCTCATTAAATTACTGAACTCATGTAATGCACTGCTATCTCATCCTGTTGAAGCCATTAAAAGGACTTAGCGAGAGTGATGGTATCCGTCATTGCACAGGGGTTCATATATACATCATGAACGAAATAAGATAGGCACAATTTTATTTCCATTAGCACTGGAAAAAAAAACTATAGATACAAAGATTTTCTCTTTCATATGATTACAGTCTTGATATTGTTGCCTAGTCCCACTTACAATTTAGAATAGAAAGTAACTGAGCAATGTAATTTTACATTAAACATGCCTTATACGTAGCAGGAAACAAGACACCAGTATGTAATCATGCCTGCTATTTTCAGAGTTTGTGCTCCTTCACATGGGGGGGTGGAGAGGGATCCCTCTGAAACAATGTGATAGCTGTATGCTCAAATATGGTCATCCTCCTCCATATTCACTTTGATATGACATTTTATTACATTATGTCGTAAGAAATGGTGCTCTAAAATACAGAGAGTACTTTCTGTTCTCAGTCACAATACTATTTATTTCATTATTTTAGTTGTTAAAAGAAAAGTTAAAGTGTGAGTTCCACTCATAAATATAACATTACATCAGTAGTTTAAAAAAAATGTCATTAGTCCTTTAAGAACATTTTTTTTTTTAGATGCCTTCAAAGTGTTGTTGCTAGGCAGAATAGTTAATCTTCCCTCTTCCTTCACCTAGGTGCTTAAGCTTCACCGCACAGACTCCTGGGAATGTAGTGGGTGTAACTTTCCAGGAATCTGTGCACTCCCCAGTCTCGAAGAATCATGTGACTTGGACAGTACAGGTGCTGAAACCTGATCTGAAAACTATTACATTGCTTGTGCAGCACTGAGCATGTGCGAGATCTGCAAGGCTAAAATCCAGGAAGTCATACAGTCTGGCTTCATGATGCCCACACTTAAGATGGCCCCAGTCAATTTCTATTTTATAAAGTGTCTAAATGCTGTAACAACCTAACAAAACGGACCTTAGTTTACAGACTAACTTTACTAGAATACATTAAGCTTGTGTATTACAGGGGGATTTATATTTAAAAAGTGAAATTGTGGCCGGAACTCCGCTTTAAGTTTTAAGGATCTAGTGTGATGGTGTGTGGTGAGAGAACACATCACCCCTGTATTGAAAGTCAATAGTGATACCCACAGTGAGATCAAAGTTTAGGTGATTTAAAGTTTTAACTAAAGGTAAAACTTGTTTTTTTTAGTTTTGGACAGAGTCACCCTCTCTATTTGTCCTGTTTATCATTATCATCAAAAGTGGAAGAAAAAGAAAATCCCAAAAGATTGAATTCTCCCAAGAAATTTAATCGAGGGGGAATCTTCCAATGGGGGCACTAGTTCTGATGACCTAGGGGGGGCTCCAAGGGATTTCCCTATTTTGCAGGAATTTCCTCTCACTTCCTGTTTTGGCTATGGGACAGGAAGTGAAGGTAAATCTCACCAATAGAACACTAATGGCAATAAAAAAAATTGACTGGGGTTATTACCCTCCCTTACTTTATCCAAAATGAAAAAAAAGTTTTGCCTATAGTTCTACTTTAAGGTTAGACAGAATTTGTATTTGAGCCTTCTAATGTAAGAAAACCGCAGGTGCCATAAGCTGGTAAAAAAAAGTGACCAAATCGGAACATCGGCGTTCCTGTTGCGAACTTTGAGGATCGGTTACTCTACAATGCTTTAAGTTGCATAAGTCAGTGGAAAAATCTTTAAAGCCCCATTCAGGATTTTTTGATCCAGCGTCGTGCATTAACAGACATTGGGGGTTATTCACTATAGGCAAATCCACTTTGCACTACATGTGCACTGCAAGTGCACTTGTAAGTGCAGTTGCTGTAGATCTGAAGTGAAGATCTGAAATGAGGGGAAGTTCTGCTGATTTTATCATCCAATCATGTGCAAGCTAAAATGATGTGTTTTATTTTCCTTGCATGTCCCCCTCAGGTTTACAGTGACTGCACTTCCAAGTACACTTTCAAGTGCACTTGCAGTGCACTTGTAGTGCATAGTGGATCTGGCTTTCGTAAATAACCCCCACTGTGTCAAGGTAGCCCATTTATTGGAATGGGCTTCCAGTGAACCCCAATGGATGAAAAAATGCAATTGCCCTATTTTTACCGGCACAGAGCAAAACTCTACATTGTAGTACATTACCATGAGTTGTGTTTAATTGCACAGTTGCATTATTTTTGTACATTTGGGTGAAATTAAAAATGACAGTGACCACAATACACTTACACATGTATGGCACCCTAACTTGCACTTTAGCAATGTGCATGTACTGCAGCTCATAGGTGTAAAAGGTGTGGGCTGGCAGTGCAGCTTTGTTCTATAGTAGCCACTGCTGTTAACTTTCACAGGACTGAAAGAAAAATTGCTGCACAAATACAGTGTGACATTGTGCACAAGTTGCAACAACAGCCATTGTATTCCCTTGGGTCTCTGCTAAAAAAACATATATACTATTTGGGGGGTCTGAGTAATTTTCTATAAAAAAATAATATGATTTACAACAAGACCCTCCTCCCCCTTAAAAAAAATAATAATTGAAAATCAAATTTAAAATACACAATAAAGGGAAGAAGGCAATAGAGCAGCCCTCAAAATTTCCACTCACCTACTAGCATTTGGCGAGTGGATTTAAGCTGGGGGCGAGTGATGACAGGGCTGCATGACCAATCTCCCTCCAATCTGTGCCTACACTTAGAGTCCCGATGAGATTGGCGGCCGAAGAGGAAAGGTGCATGCTCGGGAAAAGTAGTCTGTTGAGCCGCTCACAGGCAGAGCAGTACACAGGTGCTCTACTTACAATTCTCATTAAGCCATGGGACCCAACAGTATGACCTCTCTGAGCCTTCCCCCCTCCCCCGGGCCCCGACCAATGTAGCTGGAGAGCAGAAAGTAATGAGTGAGGTGGAGGATTGCAAAAATTACCACTCCGGTGCAGCACTCACTGAAAGTTGCCCTGACATGAGAGCGGCAGCCTTCTAGTTTGTGCAGTTTTCTTCTCCTTGTGCTCTATGTAAGTGTCCAACAGTTTAGCCTGAGCACTGTGAACAGACTGGTCTCAATGTGTGCTGTGCGCTGTAAGTGTGTGCTGTGCTATGGTGTCAATGGCTGTGCAGTTGTGTGGATCTCAGCGCTGGATTGTACTCCCTCCTGCTGTGCTGCAGCTCCTCTCCGCCAGCCTGAATAAAAGGGGGAAGTGGGGACATGCAAGCGTGGAGCCGCACACACAGGCTCCTGATGATGAGATGAATGGGAGAGAGAGAGAGAATGGATGGGAGTTGCAGAGGAGACAGCAAGAGAATGTGGACGAGACCCAGTTCTTGTGCCCTGTCCCTCTGGTCTGCCCCCAGTGCCCTGTCCCTCTGGTCTGCCCCCAGTGCCCTGTCCCTCTGGTCTGCCCCCAGTGCCCTGTCCCATTCTGTTAAAGTTGGTAATATTTTTAATTTTGTAACTTGATTCTGCATAAAACATTGCCATTCCATGAGATAATCTACGAGGGCGTGTTTACGGGTGCAATTAGGCGCAGGGCAGTTTATGAATTAGGTGGGGCAACTGGTGGCGAGTAACTCTTGAGGCCTGGCTAGTAGCTCAGGACTTGAAATTTTGAGCCCTGCAATAGAGGATAATAGAATGTAGAAGAATAATATGCTTATTCTAAGCAAGTAGAAGTAATGCCTGGCCCATCTCAATGGATGTATTAGAAAGCACAGAGTTTTTCACTCAGTAGAATCCCTTTTACATTGTGCCATTGTACCTATGTACAGTGGTACTCTACATGGCTGTTCCTGAGCTTCTGCAATTATCAATCTATCTACAGGCATTGCAACTGATTATGACTCAACACAACTTCCTTAGCCAAGGTCCTTGTAAAAAAATCATACTTTGTCCCTTTTTCTCTCCATAAAACAAAATCTAGGGTGAAGGTTTTGACTGTTGTATTGTACCCAAAATAAAAATAAAAATAGACCACTTACTGTAACTCTGCATTTCTAGTGCTAGTGGAGATATATGTAAATAATACAAATAAATAAAAAATAAACATTCTGTAGACACCACAACATAAAAGGGTTGGAATCGTTTTCATATTTTTTCTGCTGCCTTTATCTCTGGTGGGTAATATGGTATTATACTCAGTTTTTCGTTTTTATGCTACTTAATGTTTTTTTGTGTTTCGTCTAGAACTCTCCTTCATAAATTACATTTGGTAGACCTAAAAACAGTAGCAATATTTAAGAATCTCTTCATAGCTAAGTAAACAGATGGTCAGGAAAAAAATATAATCAAAGCTCCCAGGGAAGATCACCCATTGTAGGTCTTCATCTGCCTTAGTCATTTCCCACAGTGCCAGCCTATTGCTATTTTAGTCAAAGAAGACATGAACATGAAAAGAAAAGCAGACACGATAACACTATCATCAAGGGGATATAAATGAATTGTAATTAACATCAGCTTTCAGTACATGGAAATTTGTGTATGCGTATTAACATACATTATATATATATATATATATATATATATATATATATATATATATATATATATATATACACAGATATATAGGGGATGATTCATTAAAGTGAACCCTCCCTCCAAACAAACTTTTAGCTTTTAGGAATGGTTATAACTAGGGATGTCCTGATACCGATACTAGTATGGGTATCGGTACCGATACCGAGCATTTTCCCGAGTACTTGTACTCCGGAGAAATGCTCCGATGCCTCGCCCGATACCTGGGCAGGCAGGGGAGTTGCAAGTCTTCTCTCCCCCGTGCCCAGTGCTGTCTTCCCCCCCGTGCTGTTGTCTTCCCCCGTCCGTGCTGTTTTTCCCCTGTCCGTGCAGCTCTATCACATCCCCTTGTCCATCCCTGCAGTTCTCTCCCCCCCCCATCCATCCGTGCCGTTCTCTCTCCTCCCCTTTCCCCATCCGTCCATGCTGTTCTCTCTCTACCCCTTCCCCCCCGTCCGTGCCGTTCTCTCTCTCTCTCCTCCCCCCATCAGTCCGTGCAGTTCTCTCTCCAACCCCCCATACGTCCGTCCGTGCAGTTCTCTCTCCCCCCCCCGTCCGTGCTGCTCTCCCCCCTCAATCTGTCAGGGGGAGAGCAGAGGTAGGAGCCGCTAAGCCCAGCTCCTAACTTTTCCGAAAGAACAGAGTCGGTGATCACTGACTCTGTCCATTCATATAACTGAGCATCGTAACCTCCTGTGTTTACGATGCTTCAGTTTATGAATGCAGAGAAGCTTCTCTCCATTCATTTCAACTGAGGCTGCTGAGAAAGGGACTGGGGAATCTGTGTCCTTAGTCCCTTTCTCTGTCTTAAAGGGGAGATGTCAGAGGTCTGTTAAGACCCCTGATATCTCTCCAAAGACCCCCAACAGGGCTGATTAAAAAAAATTGCAATAACTATTTTTAAAAAAAATAAAAAAATAAAAATAAAATGTAATTAAAATAAAAAAACACACTGACAATCCACCCTCCCCTAAAAAAATAAAATCACTGTAAAAAAAAATTGTAAATAACCTGTGTCTGATTTGTATTGCTGCCTGATTTCCCCTTGAAGAGATTTAACCTCACTTCTTGTGCTGAAAATGTGGGGAATGCTCCCTATGAGACCTATAAAACAAATAATGCTTTCTTTTTAGTTCAGTAATGAAAGCCTAAAACTTCTGATAATTTTTTATAATTAAGAGATGAGGAAAATTAAAGTGTTCTTCCTCTCTCCTCCTTCCCATTTGTTTTTCATGTATTTATGTTGTGCACTGTACAATTTATGAATACATCATTTAAGAACAACTACAATTAAAAAAGTACTTGGTCACAGGGTGAGACAGTGAGGAGAAAAGTCCCCACTGGAGCCATAGAGAGGAATTAAAGCTTGACACAGGAGCTAACATTTCTCTACCTAATCCTTAACTGAACAGAACGGTATCTGGAGTCACACTTTAAACCTTAGGAAAAGTAGCACAAAATTATTAGTGGTGGCTCTAGTAACCCATCTAAATTCTCCTTTAGGATGAGGTCTGAATAACTACAGATGTTCAGAATCTCTCGTATGTTAATCTAATTTAGTATGAAAGTGTATTTAAAGTCAGTTTTTTGGGGGGTGGGGGAGGACCAGAAGAGTTGTTACTAAAACAGTTATGCCTTTAAGTAAGGACTCATTTGTGTGCTGTTGTTTAATTGTCCAAATAGCAGTCTGTGCTCTTGGCCAAGCTGTACTGCTGTTGTACTGAATGATAAACACTTGGCTCTGTTGTGCAGCAATAATTCTTGGATAACAAGGTTGACTAAAAAGAATGATGCATCGTTTGACAATACAATAATTGTCAGTAATTGATAGTGACATCTTCTTTAGGTTTTAAGAATGCAAAGGAATTATATGCTTTCATTAAATATCATATGTTGTGTTTCAGACCTGTTCTGGTTTGGAAGTTCAAACCTCAACTTCAATTCGGCTTGATTTAAAATTACCAACACCAGGTTCCTTAGCACTAGTGGCAACCAGCAGAGACCCCATACAACCAATTACAATAGACCTCGTTGAATGTCCAAACCACATAAAGGATAGGCAGCTTACATCACAGATAGAGACTTCTGTTGTATGTCAAGGAATATAAATGAAAATAAAATAGACAGATATATGGAGATAATATTTCAGTTAGTATTTAACAGTTGCATCACCCTCCGTCACTTCTTCTGAGATTGTCCTTTTTTAAAACACAAAAAGAAACTGCGCTATTAGAAATAGTTGACAAAAATAACAAATGTGACAGCTGCGACTCTACTGCAAGATACTAAGCACAGTCACTAAATATTAAACAACAACAAGAGTTAAGTTGAGAGTGACAAATAAAAATGGTTAAAGGAAATATTTATGTGACATAAATAAAGTCCACTTTGTGTGATATAGGATGAATCTTTATTTGTGTACGACCACCCAACTCAAACCGCATGCTAAACATCCATCACCGATGAAAAGTGCTCCAGCAGTATAGCCACCACCAAAGAAATAGATTCCATGCTTACCTGCTTGTCTGGCCAGTGGATTGTTTTTGAGCGCTCTTTTTAGTGGAATTTGCATTGTTTTTATCAATAAACTTACCCATGGGGTTTTACACTTTTATGTTTGCACACCATATGAGGGAATTCCCGAAAGGTGATCAGTAGCAGTGGTACTAGTCCTGACCATCACCAGTGGAGGAATTGGAGGGATTTCTTTAAAAATCTAGGGCAGAGTACCCTATTATAGGCTCAATTTGACTCCTCTTTAAATAGAGAGTCACATGACATTTGGTAAGCGTGGAATCTCTTTGTTTGGTGGTGGCTATACTGCTGAAGAACTTTGGTGATGGATGTTTAGCATGCGATTTGAGTTGTGTGGTCATAAACAAATAAGGACTCATCTATCACACACAGTGGACTTTATTTATGTTACATACAATTTTGCTTTAACAATTTTTCTTTGTCACTCTCAACTCAACTCTTGTTGTTGTTTAATATTTAGTGACTGTGTTTAGTATCTTTAGGTAGAGTCGTAGAGTCGCAGCTGTCACATTTGTTACTTTTGTCAACTATTTCTTTTTTTTTAACAAAAAAGTTTTTATTTATGTAGAACAAAAACAAAGAAAAGTCACCAGGCAATGGTAAAACATAACGCACTAATAACAGTAGCAGTGAGTACATAGAGCCCATTCACATCTAGGCGACAAAACGCCCGACGCCGGACGCTTGTGCCGCTAGAGGGGAGAATTCCCATTGCTGTCTATGGAGATGGTTCACATCTCATAGACGCCGTACGCCTGTCGCCTGAAAAAAAGTCCCGGACCCTTTTTTTCAGGCGGCATTGGCGTTCGGCCATACAAAGCAATGGGAAGGCTTTGTGAAAAAAAAAAAAAAGTTACACACTCGCGGAAAAATACGCCGCGTACGCGGCGTATATTGTTGCGGAGGTGTGAATGCAGCCATAAGATCTCATACATTTAACACAGTGAGATGATTATCCATGCAGAGATATAATCGCAAGAAAACAATTAACAAGTGGTACAAAAGCATATAATTCAAATCATAAGTCAATTGGGCAGTAATACTTGAGAGTACCATAATCCCCCGCTGCAGGGAGTATGTGAATTGGGAACTATACAAGTAACAGGTAGGTGGTAGAAGAGATGGAAATGAGTTCCCATGCCAGGGCAAAAGGGAAGACCCCCACCACTGCACCAGAGAGTGCAAGACAGAGGGGGAAGGGAGAGAGGCGGGGGGGGAGACAGGCCTCACAGCGCCCAACGCAGGGAGAGACATGGCCAGAGCTGCACCCTAGAGAGTCCCCACATGGCTCCCATATCAGTCAATCACATTACTAAAGGACAACTAGGCACTCCAGACACTCCACCCACCTAAGCCAACTCCAGTTGCTCCTCATGCACCCATGCCGCCCAGACCTTATCAAACTTCCCCGGGCAATAACGACCCAGATACGTGAGTTTATACACAGAGGAAGGGCCACATTAATTAACGCTCTCCACTGCTGTACCTAGGGGGGAGAGGCCTCCTTCCACCGTATCAATATTTTTGTCAACTATTTCTAATAGCGCAGTTTCTTTTTGTTGGTGTTTAATTCCGCTCTGTAACCAGTACCTGTCCCATCCTTATCTTTTAAAGGTGCGTGGAATCATGGATTGTCCATTCAGTTGGATATGCAAAAATAAACATTAAACTTTTAGTAGAGGGCATTTAGGACCTTTAAAAGACAGGCAAAAAAAAAAAAAAATCCGTTAGCAACCCTCATGTCCTGCTATGATGTAAAAACATTGGACGCTCACTCCCAGCATTACAGGAGCCAAAACCAAATGCTTTCACATTCTAGCAACATGGTAGGTTGAGGGGTGGTGCTAGCTAAGACTTTTTCGCCTAGGCATCCAGGAGGTCCAAATGGCCTATAGGTATGACAATAAATGTAATAACTATTTTGCAAATCTGCAGTTTTTTTAATATCTACTGAATCCTCTTGACGGCACTGGCTATTTTCTAGAAAAGGTGAGCTTAGTCTTTAAATTGTTTTCAACACCATTTCAACATGAACCATACTTCAAATGTTTTACTCAGAGCATCAACATTTGTGTTCTCCAGGGCAGGGCGTTCCCTAGATATGGCCTACACGATGACGCAGTTCTCCCTTAGCACAAAGAACATCAACAGAACTCCCCTTCTGTTTACAACCCAGCAACTAATGTCAATTTCCAAATTCAAACAGCTTTGATCCTCTCCCACTCAAACTCCCTCCTGATTGCAGCTAAACATCATCCACTCAGAAAGAGCATCTTTTGCAAAAAGCTCTCGCCAGGAGAATTACTTTCTCCCTTAAAGGGACCCCTGATATGTATATCCCTTCAAAAAGATATAAAAATAAACAAGCAGTATCGTTTGTGCTTTACCACTTGTAGTTTAATATATGATCTACTATTTCTCTAAAAGGATATTTATATAAAAAAGGAAATAAAAAGGAAAAATGTAAGCTAACAAGCCAATGCAGCCTATAGCAACATGTTTTAATAATGAACTGTTACATAAGATGCCAGATAAGAATACTAATTAAATATTATTTTTACAATATTGTAATTTATGCTATTACCACTAGATTGTGTGTGTGTGTGTGTTTTCTGAAGCTGTCATCTTTTGATGACTACAAAGGAAAGGTTAAAGCAATTAAGTAATTATTACCTGATGCAACTTTTCAATCACTATTTCTGTACCAGACTTGTTGGATTTCTATTGTAGTCAAAAGTTGGCAGTTGTTCATCATAGCTAACATACACATTCTTAAGATCATATTCTTAAAAAGAAAAGCCTGATTTTGCACAGAGAAGTAAAATATGTCTGTGAAGGTTCTCATTCATCCAGGTCACGGTTTAGCTAGTAGTGGTTGGTTACATTCAACTATACTTGTCCAGTAACGTTGAAGATGTTTTACTGTTTCTAAACTGTTTCTTAAAGCGGTGGTTCACCCTCATTACCAACATTTTAGCATTAAGTTAGGCATAGTAGCGCGAGCTACAGTATGCCTGTATTTATTGTTTTAGCCCCGTTCTCACTGTGCAATCGTATAGATAAGATTCCGACTCCCCGCGGGGAATGGCCATTCCTATCCAGAGGGAGGATGATTGACGGCCGGCTATGGCACGTCACGCTCCCCGAAGATAGCCGGAGTAGGTCTCGGCTCTTCACGGCGCCTGCGCACAGACTATGCGCAGGCGCCGTGAAGCGCCAAGTCCTATTTTGGCTATTTCCGGAGAAGCGTGACGCGCCATAGCCGGCCGTCAATCATGCTCCCTCTGGATAGGAACGCCCATTCCCCGTGGGGGGTTGGAATCTTCTCTATACGATTGCACAGTGAGTACGGGGCTAAAAAAATAAATACAGGCATACTGTAGCTCGCACTACTATGCCCAATTTAATGCTAGAAAAAAAATAATTGTTTTATTAGGGTGAACCCCCTCTTTAAGTTCCATTGAATATCCCAGTATTTTCATCCTTACAAGTAGCACAGTCACCAAAACGCAATAAGTGTTTATTGATTGGTTTGCGCAAAAGTCATAGCATCTACAAAATAGGGGATAGTTTTATGGCATTTTTATTATTACATTTTTTCTTTACTATTAATGGCGGCGACATTATGGCGGACACATCAGACACTTTTGACGCCATTTTGGGACCATTGTCATTGATACAGCGATCAGTACTATAAAAATGCACTGATTACTGTAAACATGACGCTGGCAGGGAAGGGGGTTAACCAGTAGGTGGCGCTGAAGGGGTTAAGTGTGTCCTAGGGAGTGCTTCTAACTGTAGGTGGGCTGTGTGTGACACGACACTGATCACCGCTCTCGATTACAGGGAGTGGTGATCACTGTCCTGTCACTAGGAATAATGGGGAACTGCTTGTTTACATCATTCTTCCTCTCTGTGAGATGATCACGGGTATCCCCATGGACGTCGAGTCCGTGGGACCCGCGGCTGGACTCACGGAGCTCGCAGCAGGTGCGCGCCCACAATGCCGCCTCATACAGGGGATGTACCTGTACAACCATCTGCACACAGGAGCCATTGTGTCAACGTATATCATCGTGCACTGGTCCTTAAGTGGTTAAATTAACATTATTTGTGGATGACCGTTTAAGGGCCTCACCCCCGTGTAGGGATGTTTGTTCCAGTTTGAATTAGGTTACCCGCTCTTCTCCCTCTTCCGGGACAGACTAGAGCAATTCTGATTTGTCAGCACCTGCATAGTGAATTGCTCCAGTCTGGCCAGAAGCAATTCACAGAAAGAGAAGAGTGAAAATACTCAGGCCACCAGACTGGCTACATGGCACTGACAGCTCAGCATCCCTGCAGTTAAAGTGTCGTAAACCTCAGACATTAAATATAAACATAGCATATCCTTCTATAGTGTGTGCTTGTCTCAATTAGGAGCAATAAGTGTAATTTCTGTCAACTGATTTGTTTCCCTGCTATCAGCATGAGTCACTTCTGACAAGTTTTCCTGATACAAAGAAAAAATTGGTGACAGGGGAGGGAGCCCCAACTGATTTGACAACCTCAGATCTGTTCTTGTAAGCTGTGTGAAGGGAGATGTATCCCTTCTCTCGAATCAGCTCTCAGAGTTCTCTTCACTGAGCTCTGCATAGTGAGCTCCATGACCGCGCCCGCAATTTATTTTACACGTGGACCCGATCACCACTGGTGTCCCGTTACCGGGTCACAGAGCTGAAGAACAGGGAGATATTAGTGTAAACACAACATCTCCCCATTCTGCCTAGGTGACACTGTCATGCCGCGTACACACGGTCGTTTTTAAAAACGTCATTCAAAATGACCGTTTGTGGGGAAAACGTTGTTTTATGTCTTCTGAAAAATGACAAAAATAAAATTCGAACATGCTTCAATTTTTTATGTCGTTTTTCAAAACGTTGTTTTTTGTGTCATATGTGTGTGGGCTAAAACGACGTTTTAAAAAACGTTTTTAAACCCGCGCATGCTCAGAAGCAAGTTATGACACGAGCTTGAATGGAACAGAGTGCCGCCGTACGTGCTGAACGTAAACGATGGTGTGTAGGCAACGTCGTTTTTTAAAATGAAGTTTGAAAAACGTCGTTTTTTTCAGGAGAAAAAAAATAAGTTTTTTTACAAGACAAAAAACGACTGTGTGTACGCGGCATTACTGATCGTGTTCCCTGTCATCGGGAACGATCAGTGACGTGTCACGGCAAGCCATGCCACCTAACAGTTACAAGTACTCCATAGGACACACATAACCCCTTCAGTGCCCCCTACAGGTTAACCCCTTCACTGACAGTGTAATTTTTACAGTAATCAGTGCATTTTTATAGCACTGATCGCTGTAAAAATTATAATGGTCCCAAAATGGTGTCAAAAGTGTCAGATGTGTCCGCCATAATGTCAGTCACAATAAAAACCGCTGATCGCTACAATTACTAGTAAAACAATATTAATAAAAATGCCATAAAACTATCCCCTGTTTTGTAGACGCTATAACGTTTGCGCAAACCAATCAATAAACGCTTATTGTGATTTTTTTTTTTACCAAAAATATGTAAAAGAATACGTATCGGCCTAAACTGAGGGGAAAAAATGTTTTAGATGTTTTTTGGGGATATTTATTATAGCAAAAAGTAAAAAATATAGAATTATTTTCAAAATTGTCGCTATATTTTTGTTTATAGCACAAAAAATAAAAACCGCAGAGGTGATCAAATACCACCAAAAGAAAGCTCTATTTGTGGGAAGAAAGGACATCAATTTTGGGAACCACGTCATACGACCGCGCAATTGTCTTTTGAAGCAATGCAGTGCCGAATCGCAAAAAATGGCCTGGTCTTTGGCCATCAAAATGGTCCGGGGCTTAAGTGGTTAATCTGCATGTAATATCCCACCCCCATTGTGTTTAACTGGTTAGTGGGCATGGAGGAGGAGGGAGGTAGTGGGCTGTCATTTACCACTGTGTATACGCCCACATGTGTAATTATATAGTCACATGGGCTGCACAGATGTGATGGGGAGGAAATGCTAAGAATAGAAACTCACTGAAAACTGAGCATGTGCCACCACAGCTGCAAAATCAAAAGCTGAATTGGGGACATGGACAGAAGATGGAAATAGAGAGCAGCAGGTTCAACCAGGATTTTTGCAGAATACAAAAACAAATCTATTGAGTATAAACAGCATGTAATACATCATTTATTAATAGTTTTTTTATGATGTGGGTTTAATGACATTTTAAATATGATGTCTTATTCCTTTCACAACAAACAATTAACAATTAAACTCTTGTGTCTTGTGTTGTTATTTTATTGGCATGCAGTGCTCAATTTGGAATAAATAGTCACTGTGGTCTTTGCCACTGGTTTTGCTTGACAGGGAAATTAACAGATGAATTAACCAATTAGGACATTCATTTTTTATCAGCAAGGCCATATGGAAATTTGTCTAGACAAAGTATTATACATTTTTTAGGAAATTAATACTAAGTCAGCTGTTAATTAAATATATTTAAATTACCATTATTCATTTTTTATGCAAAACAAGGAAGTGAAAAGAGAAAAACTTTACCAGGCATAGGTGTAAAATAGCAAAATAAACACAGACCAAGTGGCTCAACGTAAAATGTAACAAAGCAATTAACACATACCTGTCTAGCAGTCGTGACGCCAAACTGTGCTACGTTTAAAGCAGTTTTCAATGTTTTGGACCAGAGGTGTCCAACCTGCGGCCCAAGATGGCTATGAACATGGCCTAACACAAAATTGTTTTTACAAAAATTGAGAGTGAATTTTTGTAAAAATGAATTGTGTTTCACTTGTTTAGTGTGTCATAGCATTATAAGGAGTGTTTACATTCACAGACTATCGTAATGTATTTGGTTTATGTATGTTACCTGGTTTATATCATTTGGTTTTATCGCTGCAGTCCTCAGCTCTCATTCCACGTTTATATATATATTTTAGCATGGTATATCACTCCTTTTTACTAACTACATTTATAGATAGGTACATCAGCCCTCAAAATTTCCACTCGCCTGCTAGCATTTGGCGAGTGGATTAAAGCTGGGGGCGAGTGATGACAGGGCTACATGACCAATCTCCCTCCAATCTGTGCCTACACTTAGAGTCCAGATGAGATTGGCGGCTGAAGAGGAAAGGTGCATGCTCGGGAAAAGTAGTCTGGTGAGCCGCGCACAGGCAGAACAGTACACAGGTGCTCTCCTTACAATTCTCATTAAGCCATGGGACCAGTATGACCTCTCTGAGCCTGCCCCCTCCCCCCAACCAATGTAGCTGGAGAGCAGAGAGCAGGAAGTAATGAGTCAGGTGGAGGGTTGCGAAAATTACCACTCCGGGTGTCCCAGGTAGGCAGTGCAGCGCTCACTGAAAGTTGCCCTGACATGAGAGTGGCAGCCTTCCAGTTTGTGCAGTTTTCTTCTCCTTGTGCTCTATGTAAGTTTAGCCTGAGCACTGTGAGCAGACTGGTCTCAATGTGTGCTGTGCGGTGTCAGTGTGCGCTGTGCTATGGTGTCAACGGCTGTGCAGTTGTGTGGATGTCAGCGCTGGATTGTACTCCCTCCCGCTGTGCTGCAGCTCCTCTCCTCACTGCCAGCCTGAATAAAAGGGGGAAGTGGGGACATGCAAGCGTGGAGCCGCACACACAGGCTCCTGATGATGAGAAGAATAGGAGAGGGAGAGAGAGAATGGATGGGAGTTGCAGAGGAGACAGCAAGAGAATGGGGAAGAGATCCAGTTCTAGTGCCCTGTCCCTCTGGTCTGCCCCCAGTGCCCTGTCCCTCTTGTCTTCCCCCAGTGCCCTGTCCCTCTGGTCTGCTCCCAGTGCCCTGTCCCTCTGGTCTTCCCCCAGTGCCCTGTCCCTCTGGTCTGCTCCCAGTGCCCTGTCCCTCTGGTCTTCCCCCAGTGCCCTGTCCCTCTGGTCTGCCCCCAGTGCCCTGTCCCTCTGGTCTGCCCCCAGTGCCCTGTCCCATTTTGTTAAAGTTGTTTTTGGTAATATTTAATTGTGTAACTTGATTCTGCATAAAACATTTAACAGTGTCATTCCATGAGATAATCTACGAGGGCGGGTTTAGGGGCGCAATTAGGCGTGGAGCAGTGTATGAATTAGGTGGGGCAACTGGTGGCGAGTAACTCTTGAGGCCTGGCTAGTAGCTCAGGGCTTGAAATTTTGAGCCCTGGGTACATTACCTATAACAGTAAATGTTAACTTGTAATCTGTCCAAGTTTTTCTGCCCACCAGCTATCCTTATTGTTAGTGTATTTTAAGTCAATTCCTCTTCTTGTAATGTGGCCCAGGAAGGTCAAAAGGTTGGACACCTCTGTTTTAGACACTTATGCCGCATACACACGATCAGAAATTCCGAGAAGATTTTTTTCAGACGGAAATTTGGCTCAAACTTGTCTTGTATACACATGGTCACACAAAATTCTGACCGTCAAGAACGCGGTGACGTACAACACAACACCAAGCCAAGAAAAATTAAGTTAAATGATTCCAAGCATGCGTCTAATTGATTCCAAGCATGCGTGGGATTTTTGCGTGTCGGAATTGCATACAGGCTAGAACTTGTCTTGTTGGAAAATTTGAGAGCCAGCTCTCAAATATTTCTTGGCGGAAATTCGGCCAGAAAAATTCCTATGGAGTCTACACACGGTCGGAATTTTCGAATTCAAACACTCAAATCGGACTTTTCTTGTCAGAATTTCCAATCGTATGTACGCGGCATTGCAGGCACCATAACTGTTTTTGTTTTGTTTCAGACCTGGTCTTCCTTACCTTTTTTACAAGGTTAAAGGGGTTGTAAAGGTTCATGTTTTTTTACCTTAATGCATCCTATGCATTAAGGTGAAAAAATATCTGACAGTTACGGCCCTCCAGCCCCCTGTTTTACTGTTTTTACTGTTTTACCTGAGCCCGTTCACCTGCTGCGCTTGCTCCCGACATCCTCTTATCCACTCAGTCTGGCCGTTGATTGGCTAGAGTGGATGGATTGATAGCAGCGCAGCCATTGGCTCTTGCTGCTGTCAATCACATCCAATGACGCGGCGCGCCGGGGGCAGGGCCAAGTGATACAGTGAGCGGCATTGTTCTCCTGCTGTGTCATGGGAGTGCGCCCGCAAGAACTAACCCCATGGGAGAGAGCTCCCATGAAGGGGGTTAGTTCTTGCAGGGAGGAGCTGAGACAGCCGCCGAGAGACCCCAGAAGACCAGGTTCGGGGCCACTCTGTGCAAAACGAGCTGCACAGTGGAGGTAAGTATAACATGTTTCTTATTTTAAAAAAAATATATATCATTTACAACCCCTTTAAAGAGTTCTGTCATGTGACCATGCATCTCTTCTTCCTGATAGTGGGGGGGGAATTACTGGACCCTGGACAGACAAAAGCCGTGCCTGTATTCCATTGTCTGTTCAGTCTGATGCAAGATACAAGCTGTGCTTCAGCAGGGGGCATGTTCAAGAGCCAGGCTATGATTGGAGGGACTGTGTGCCAGAGACAGGCTGTGATTGATAGGGGAGGGTATGGTGGCAAAATAAACAGGCATGCTGTGTATCTGCACTGTGTCCTGTACCTCTGTATGGCCAGCCAAATGATGCAAACTGACAACACTAACACAGATCAGCCTCTATGCTTTGTGTGGTCAGTTTAGCAAGGAAAAATGTGACTGGCAGTATCAACCAGGTACATCAAGTGGAAGATATCCATTAAAATGATGGAGACTATGATTTGTAAAATAGACAAATTAAAAATATATATATATAGGGTAATATATGCTTTAATATCAAAGCTTGTCGTAGAATGTTCAACACTTAACATTTCCAGGATTGACAGATGCTGGTATCCTCCCCTGTACTTTGTGGATTTCTGCAGGACACAGTAGTGACATAGGTGCTGGAAGACAAAATCACAGAGCACAGTTGTGTAGTAGGATGTCAACAGAGGGCTAAAGGGCAGGAGAAGATCAGCAGCATTACTAGAATGAAAAAAGATAAAACAGCATGTTTTGAATCGCAGTTGGGTGTCACACAATGCTTTATTGTACATTCATAGATACAGAAATCATATTGCACGCTGTCTGGCTCACCAAAGATTTACAGTATGTGGATACTCCTATTGGGATCTTGAATTATCCATGATTGGTGCATGTGCTGAGTTTAAGACAGAAATTGTCAATGTTCCCAAGGGGGTTTCTTGCTGGGAGCAGCAAATCACAATGCTGGTTTAATACAAGGTGAACCAGTGCGTGTGTAGCCTGAGACTCTAATGCCGCATACACACGATCGGACATTCTGACAACAAAACCGTGGATTTTTTTTTCTGATGGATGTTGGCTCAAACTTGTCTTGCATACACACGGTCACACAAATGTTGTCAGAAATTCCGAACGTCAACAACGGGGTGACGTACAACACAAATGAGGAGCCGAGAAAAATGAAGTTCAATAGGCAGTGTGGCTCTTCTGCTTGATTCCATGCATGCATTGTGAGTCGGAATTGGCTACACATGATCGGAATTTCCGACAGGAACTGTTGTCGGAAAAAATTGAGAACCAGCTCTCAAACATTTGTTGTTGGAAATTCCGAAAGCAAATGTCCGATGGAGCATACACATGGTCGGATTTTCCGTCAACAAGCGCACATCGAACATTTGTTGTCGGAAATTCTGACCGTGTGTACATTAGAGTTACACATTACAGAAAATTAGATGCTAGACAAGTTTCACTGATATATTAAAGTGTATATATTAACCTAAGGCACTTAAATATTATTAAAGTTTTAACATGATTATGTAATTGTGATTAGGTCATGGGTCGACAATATCCGGGCGCCAGGTCGCAATTGCGACAAGAAATTGTGACCTGGCGCCCGCGCCCGCCAGTAGTTGAGGCCGCGGCTTTGCGGCCTCAATTACCGGCCGCACGATCACTCGGTGGGGGCGCACAGAGGCACAGGTTCCTGTGTCTCCGTGCGCGCAGCGTGCCCGTGACGGCCGGTAATTGAGGCCGCGGCTTTGCGGCCTTGCAAAGTCCCAAGCTCTTCCTTCTGTCAGCTGGTGCCATCTGGTGGTGGCCGTTGGCATTACAAGTTAAACAGCAATTCTAATATGTCATTTTCACTATTTTCACTGCCATCTCCTTCCCTCTAATTAGAACCCTCAAACATTATATATATATTTTTTATTCTAACACCCTAGAAAATAAAATGGCGATCATTGCAATACTTTCTGTCACGCCGTATTTGCGCAGCGGTCTTACAAGCGCACTTTTTTGGGAAAAAAATTACACTTTTTTTAATTAAAAAACAAGACAACAGTAAAGTTATCCCATTTTTTTTTTTATATTGTGAAAGATAATGTTACGCCGAGTAAATTGAAACCCAACATGTCACGCTTCAAAATTGCGTCCACTCGTGGAATGCCGACAAACTTTTACCCTTTAAAATCTCCATGACGTTTAAAAAAATCTACAGGTTGCATGTTTTGAGTTACAGAGGAGGTCTAGTGCTAGAATTATTGCTCTCGCTCTAACGATCGTGGCGATACATCACATGTGTGGTTTGAATACCGTTTACATATGCGGGCGCTACTCACGTATGTGTTCGCTTCTGCGCGCGTGCTCCGTGGGACGGGGCGCGTTTTATGGCTCCTAACTTTTTTAGCTGGCTCATAGATTCCAAGCAAATTTGTCAAACCCTGAATTAGGTAATTATGAATATTTTATCTGCAGTTTTCATTAACATTATTCTGGTGCTCTGCCTGAAACTAAACACCTTTTAGGGCCTTTTAGGGAGTCAAGTGATACATCAGTTTTTTCACATTTAATTAAAAATATTTTTTCCCCTTATATACTCAGTAAAAAGAAACAGTGTATAAAATATAAAATGTATTTGAGTACAGTGATTCATTCAGTCAAACTATCACTGCACTGAAAACTGAAAAATAGACTTCTAATGAAGGGGTATATACCAACTAGTACTCAGGTGGTTAAACTAACACTGATCAAACTTTTTTTCGGGTGTGGGGGTTGTTACTACTGTGTTTCCCCGAAAATAAGACACTGTCTTATATTTTTTTCCCCTCCAAAAATCACACTATGGCATATTTTCGGGGGGTGTCTTATTTTTATTACTGGCAAGTATGGTACAACAGTATGGTACAACAATCTACGGTACATTTATTCAAATACAGTTAAAGGAGTTCTATAATGCATTTCTTTTTTACAATATAATGTTCCCTTAGGCTTTACCTTTCAGTCGATGTCTTTCTTTCCTAAATCGGCCCAGCCATTCCTCTGCTACCTCGTCCTGAATTTCTGCCACTTCCTGGTTATGGAGCCCTGGAGGATGACGTAAAAATCGTCATCCCCCAAGCTCCCTTGCTTTTCTTTCCGGTCTCTCAGTGCCTCTCTCCTCATCCCCCCCTCCTCTACCCAAGTCTCCTCCCTCCCCTATCCTAGTATCTCCCCTCCCCATTCATTTCAATAAACACACCCCTCCCTGCCTCCCCTGCCATGCCATCCGCCCCTAAAATTATCATATCCCGCCCCTCCAAACCCTGCACCAATCATGGTGTCCTGTGGCTGCACGGAGCTCTTGCTATGTGAGTACACATGCAGCTCACATAGCTAAATATACCGTGCAGCAGGAGGAAGCAGCCTGAACTCTCATAATGGTAACTAAAAGTTCCCCTTACCCCTTCCAGACACACACATTCACAGTAAAAACACACACATAACACATACACACATGTAGCCAGGGCTCGAGTCCTGTGGGAACGACGTCCCTGCACTTATTTTACAGCAGGAACGCGCGTTCCCTTTGCAAGACTCGAGCAGCCTCTGCAGCGGCGTACTAACTAGGGGGCGGGGGCGATTCACCTCGGATGTCACACGCTGGGGGGGTGTCGGGCGGCCGCGGCACCCCTCTTCTCCAAGTCCCCTGTATGCAGAGGTGAGAGCACGGAGTGTCTGTCAGGCGGCCGCGGCGTGTAAACAACTGTCAGTGAAGGGAGAGAGCTGTGACAGGTAGTGGGGATGCCCGAGTCGGGTGCGGACTTTATCGCTACCCAGGTGACATACGGACCAGCGCCGCGAGTAGTAGTAAACAAACACCGTCTCCCGCTCTCTTGTACAGCAGGGAGAGCGAGAGATGGTAAGGCAGCGTAAACGGAGGACAGGAAATGCCGGAGATGTAGCAGGTGATTGGTTGCTAGGTGGTCCTAGCAACCAATCAAATCTTGTGGTTCAGAATAGGAAGAGGGGGGTGCCGCGGCCGCCCGACACCACCCCCAGCGTGTGACATCCGAGGTGAATCGTTCCCGCAGGACTCGAGCCCTGATTGGCTGCAATGAACACGTGTCCGGTCCCGGCACTGAGATCAGTGCGCAGGCGCGGACGGACGCCAATGATAGGCTGGGGGCTTACAGACTAGTTTGCACAGCCCAGCGAATCAGGGCTGTGCAAACGAAGAAGAAATTAATATTCAAAGTGTGGGAGTGACCCACAGGAGCCAGGGGCGGACACAGGAGGCCGGAGCAGACGGCGGGGAAGGCTGCAGAAGCATGACGTTTCGTTACCAAGATGGCGCCGGCACAAAGAAGTTTGGGGTACGAAATTCATAGCCAAGAATGACTGGCCGAACTTCCGGTTTCTGAGAAGTCGGGGATTGCGGCAGATATGATAAGAAAGGTGAATTACATTGTTATATACTTTTAAAAGATGTTGCTAATTTAAAAAAAAAAATTTGCTCTGGAGTACTCCTTTAAGTCGTCTTCTTCTGGAACATCGTCATAACTTTCCATACTCGGAATTCCATCCTGAATTTCTTGCGACTCCAGTTCCTTTAGAACCATTGGCCCCAATCTTTCATGTTGAGCAATAGAGCTCTCATTAAATGAGCAGCTCTTATCCATGTAACCTGCTCGGAGTGCATTGGCAACAACACTGTCAGTGATTTTTTCCCATGAATTCTTTACCCAAATCACGACCTCTTGCAGGCCAGGTTTCACAAAGTTTCCACGCTGATTTCTTGTCATTCTATTTTCAATGTAGTCATTAATTTCCATACGCAAATGGTCTTTGAATGGCTTGTTTATTGCAATATCAAGAGTCTGCAGATAGGCAGTCATTCCTGCAGGAATCATTACTTGATCTATTCTTCTCTTTGCAAGGAAGTTCTTCATGTCTTTAGCACGGTGAGTGCTGGCTGAATCCCAGACAAGCAGACCTCTTTGGCCACCTCGCAAAACAAGTGGCAGCATTAAATCAAGCCACTTCCTTATAACTGCTTGTGTGCACCAGGCTTTTTCGGTTTCAAGAACATAAATGCCAGAAACACGTTCCAACTTATCTTTCTTGCCCTTACTGATGATAACAGGTGTGACTTTTGTCCCATCAAGACGAATTGCCAAGATACAGGTAACACGTGCACTTTCATAACCAGTGGAGGGAACGTAGATTGAGGAGGCACCCCTCTGGTCAATTGTTGTTTGGGCTCCTTGACCCATAAACACTGCAGTTTCATCCATAGCAATCATGTTGCAAAATTGGTATTTAGAAAAGTCGATGCCATCAACAAAGGACTTGAATGCAAGTGCTCGCTTAATAACTTCAGCATCTTCCATCTTAAACAGTGTTGTTGATTTTCAGAGACAGTTCATGTCGCTGAAGGAAGCGATCTAGCCAATGTTGTGATGCTTTGAATTCTGGGGATATGTCGAATTGTGGTGCCATTTCAAGGGCAAATGTTTGAATATCAGCCCTGCGCACAACCAAAGCCTTTGCTCTCCTGTCAGCAACCCATTCACTAATCATGGCTTCCAGCTCAGAAAATAAAGGTTGCCTACCTGAACCACACTTGCGCTTCTTGGCATTTCCTCTGTCCACCTGTAGACTGAGATTATCGTATTCTGCATGCCATTTTTGGACCATTCGGTATACAATTTCTTCTCTTTGCAAAAAGCCGTAAGATTCTTGCCTCGGGAGTCCTCCACAATTCCTTTCTTGTACTCAACAGAATAACTCTTTCTTTTTGCACTCATCTTGGCTGTACAGAAAGATAGGCCAGCAAAGCTGATGTGAAGCACAGTGGAGCTGGGGTGATCTCTTTGGGCTCAGTAGCAGCTTTTCCCCCTACCCCCTGGTGTTTGTGTGGGGTGAGAGAGGTGGTGAGAGACTGGGGAGAAGCTTTACTTCTTCCCCTGAGTACAGAGCTTCTCCTCACTTCTTTACAGCTCCTGAGCTCCGCACCAGTACAGTACTATCACGTGTTGTTTACCGCTCCGCGCCGCATACGACACGCCCATTGCTACGTCTTATTTTCAGGGGATTCGACACGCCATCGCTACGTCTTATTATCAGGGATTCGACACGCCATCACTACGTCTTATTTTCGGAGGGGTGTCTTATATTTCGATCTTGCGTCGAAATCCCGCTACGGCTTATTTTCGGAGTACGTCTTATTTCCGGGGAAACACGGTATATACAGGTGGTTCTCCAAAAATTAGCATATTGTGATAAAGTTCATTATTTTCTGTAATGTACTGATAAACATTAGACTTTCA
This sequence comes from Rana temporaria, assembly GCF_905171775.1. Taxonomy (NCBI): domain Eukaryota; kingdom Metazoa; phylum Chordata; class Amphibia; order Anura; family Ranidae; genus Rana; species Rana temporaria. The sequence goes on from NC_053491.1 coordinate 133,046,644, forward strand.
TATATTTTAAATTCATTACACACAACTGAAGTAGTTCAAGCCTTTTTATTGTTTTAATATTGATGATTTTGGCATACAGCTCATGAAAACCCAAAATTCCTATCTCAAAAAATTAGCATATTTCATCTGACCAATAAAAGAAAAGTGTTTTTAATAAAAAAAAGTCAACCTTCAAATAATTATGTTCAGTTATGCACTCAATACTTGGTCAGGAATCCTTTTGCAGAAATGACTGCTTCAATGCGGCGTGGCATGGAGGCAATCAGCCTGTGGCACTGCTGAGGTGTTATGGAGGCCCAGGATGCTTCGGTAGCGGCCTTAAGCTCATCCAGAGTGTTGGGTCTTGCGTCTCTCAACTTTCTCTTCCCAATATCCCACAGATTCTGGTCAGGAGAGTTGGCAGGCCAATTGAGCACAGTAATACCATGGTCAGTAAACCATTTACCAGTGGTTTTGGCATTGTGAGCAGGTGCCAGGTCGTGCTGAAAAATGAAATCTTCATCTCCATAAAGCTTTTCAGCAGATGGAAGCATTACGTGCTCCAAAATCTCCAGATAGCTAGCTGCATTCACCCTGCCCTTGATAAAACACAGTGGACCAACACCAGCAGCTGACATGGCACCCCAGACCATCACTGACTGTGGGTACTTGACACTGGACTTCAGGCATTTTGGCATTTCCCTCTCCCCAGTCTTCCTCCAGACTCTGGCACCTTGATTACCGAATGACATGCAAAATTAGCTTTCATCCGAAAAAAGTACTTTGGACCACTGAGCAACAGTCCAGTGTTGCTTCTCTGTAGCCCAGGTCAGGCGCTTCTGCCGCTGTTTCTGGTTCAAAAGTGGCTTGACCTGGGGAATGCGGCACCTGTAGCCCATTTTCTGCACACGCCTGTACACGGTGGCTCTGGATGTTTCTACTCCAGACTCAGTCCACTGCTTCCGCAGGTCCCCCAAGGTCTGGAATCGGTCCTTCTCCACAATCTTCCTCAGGGTCCGGTCACCTCTTCTCGTTGTGCAGCGTTTTCTGCCACACTTTTTCCTTCCCACAGACTTCCCACTGAGGTGCCTTGATACAGCACTCTGGGAACAGCCTATTCGTTCAGAAATTCCTTTCTGTGTCTTACCCTCTTGCTTGAGGGTGTCAATGATGGCCTTCTGGACAGCAGTCAGGTCGACAGTCTTACCCATGATTGCGGTTTGGAGTAATGAACCAGGCTGGGAGTTTTTAAAAGCCTCAGGAATCTTTTGCAGGTGTTTAGAGTTAATTAGTTGATTCAGATGATTAGGTTAAGAGCTCGTTTAGAGAACCTTTTCATGATATGCTAATTTTTTGAGATAGGAATTTTGGGTTTTCATGAGCTGTATGCCAAAATCATCAATATTAAAACAATAAAAAGGCTTGAACTACTTCAGTTGTGTGTAATGAATCTAAAATATATGAACGTCTAATGTTTATCAGTACATTACAGAAAATAATGAACTTTATCACAATATGCAAATTTTTTGAGAACCACCTGTATATATATATATTGATATATGTATATATTTATTTTTTATCTGTATATTTGGCTCTTTGGAGTTCGGCTTGCTTTAACATTATTGAATTGCAGCACTGTGTGAGCAATCCTGACATTCTGATGTTTCTAAATGTCAGCAGAGCAAGCTGTTGTAAGGATGAACAATTCTGCAGATTTGGTTCTCTTTCTTTGGGTGTGAATATACCCACCATAACCTAGTCTTTGAAGTTCCTTTTAATTATTGCTCTAACATGGTCCAGTATTTTTTTCCATATCTAAATTGCACCACTCCTATGTGTAACAGTTGAGAATAATTTTCTAATGCTCATAAAAGTCCATTATTCCGAATTGCTTTGAATTTTTGCAGTATTCAGCTTTTCAGATTAAAGCTGTTCTGACATACACTAATTCTAAGATAAGCGTACTGAAATGTTAATCTTTTCTATAATTATCCTTTTCTTATGCTCTCCACGGTAGTTAATGCTACAAATCCCAGCATATTTATAGGGTGCATTAGAGCTGCATATATTTTCCATTTAGACATTTGATTTCTTCATTATACAGATTCCTATCACAATCAAGCATACTGTATATACCTGATGAGACCAACATCTCTAAATATGATTGGTACAGAGTTCAAAATGTATTCCAGGATCACATTAATTTTCATATAAAACCCAGGTGTCTAATTATAGCATATTGCATTTTTAGGAGTGTGATATCTGGAAATCTATTGACACATACCCTGGTGAAACAAGGAAAATTGGTTGCTGCTACTTTCGCCTATTGTGGTGACCATCTTATGCCGTGTACACACGACCGTTTTTCATGACGAGAAAAAAGCTATTTTTTTAATTGGTCGTGAAAAACGGTTGTGTGTATGCTCCAGAGCATTTTTCTCTACGAGAAAAATGCCAGATTTAATTTTTAGAACCTGCTCTATTTTTTCACATCGTGAAAAACGGTCGTGTGTACGCTTTAACGAGGGGGAAAAAAAGTACATGCTCGGAAGCAAGTTATGAGACGGGGAAATTAGCAAAAGCAGCCCAAAGGGTGGCACCATTTGAATGGAACTTCCCCTTTATAGTGCCGTTGTACGTGTTGTATGTCACCGCGCTTTGCTCGAGCATTTTTTTCACAAACGTGTGCATGCAAGGCAGGCTTGAGAGGAATCACGACAAATCACGTCGAGAAAAACTTTGTTTTTTTCATGACATGAATAATGGTCTTGTGTACGTGGCATAAGATGGCTATATTTGCTTTGTGTGCCACCTGGAGCAAGTACACTTGCAGTGCACAATGTATTTTCCTTTAGTAAATCAACCCCAATTTATTCAGGTGTGCTGGGTTTTGAAAAAAAAAGGTCATGCACATATTATATCGGTTGTGGTGCTTGTTCAGCCCATATGCTGCCTTAACACAACACACATTAATATATGCCAGAATGTGCATTAATGCACTGCAACGGATTGCTTCAATGGAAATAGATCCTCAAAGGGGCAGATCCACAAAGAAATTACGCCGGCGTATCTATTGATACGCCGCGTAATTTCAAATGTTGCGCTCCGTATCTTTGTTTTGTATCCTCAAAACAAGATACGACAGCATCTCGGCTAGATCCGACAGGCGTACATCTTAGTATGCCGTCGGATCTAAGCTGCAATTTTTCGGCGGCCGCTAGGTGGCGTTTCCGTCGAATTCCGCGTTGAGTATGCAAATTAGCTATTTACGGCGATCCACGAACGTACGACCGGCCTGCCCATTTTGTTTACGTCGTTTGCGTTCGGCTTTTTCCGGTGTATAGTTAAAGCTGCTGTTATGAGGCGTACTCAATGTTAAGTATGGCCGTCGTTCCCGCGTACAATTTTGAATTTTTTACATCGTTTGCGTAAGTCGTTCGCGAATAGGGATTTGCGTAGAATGACGTCACCATCGTGAGCATTGGCTTGTTCCGGGTTAATTTCGAGCATGCGCATTGGGATACCCCCACGGACGGCGCATATGCAGTTAAAAAAAACTTACGTCGGGTCACAACGTATTAACATAAAACACGCCCCCATCACAGAGATTTGAATGGCGCGCCATTACGCACCAAAGATACACTAAGCACGCGCAAATTCTTTCAGGATTCGAAAAAAAATCACAAAGTTAAGGCGGCGTAGTGTATCTTAGATACGCTGCGCCCGGCGCAGAGGTACGTGGATCTGCCCCAAAGTATCCTTTTTTTGGAACCTATGAGATCGTGGGTATAGTGTCAGGCTCCTGCAGGCTGTCTGTGTAGCTATCTGCCCATTGTCAGGCAGTTACTGAATGACATGTAGATCAATGAACTACCGAGAGCAGCTCCCTGGTAGTTCATTGAAAACTACAGGCCGTCAGCCACAGATGCAGATGGTACATGTAGTTAATTGATTCACAGAATTCTGTGAATAAATTATGTGGCCGTGCGGGTGGAGCCCCTTTCTAAATTGTAACAGTGGATGCGGGGAGAGCAAAAAAATGCTGAACATGTTACCTGTTAGGCCCCGTAAACACGACCGAACATGTCTGCTGAAACTGGTCCGACGGACCAGTTTCAGCAGACATGTTCGGTCGTGTGTACGGATCGGACAGTTTCCAGCGGACAAATGTTTCTTAGCAGACTCACCGGACATGTCCGATCGGCCGAAAGCCCTCGCATGCGTCAAAGTGATTCGACGCATGCGTAGAAGCATTGACCTTCCAGGGCGGCGCACGTTGCCGCGTCATCGTCGTGGCGACGGCGCGGCCACGTCACCGTGTATCGTGTCCGCGCGGATTTCTGTCTGATGGTGTGTACAACCATCAGACAGAAATCCGGCAGCGGACGCAGCGGACATGTCTGCTGAAAACGGTCCGGCGGACATGTTTGGTCGTCTGTACAGACTCACCGGACATGTCCGATCGGCCGAAAGCCCTCGCATGCGTCGAAGTGATTCGACGCATGCGTAGAAGCATTGACCTTCCAGGGTGGCGATGGCGCGGCCACGTCACCGCGTATCGTGTCCGCGCGGATTTCTGTCTGATGGTGTGTACAACCATCAGACAGAAATCCGGCAGCGGACGCAGCGGATAGATCCGCTGGTGTGTACCAGGCCTTACAGTCCAAATGTGGGAGTAACATGTTCACAAAATGTAACCTTGGTTAAAGTGAACCTATGGTGAGCCAATGGCTATTCAAGTATGTACATACAGTTTATTTTGGACATGCAGAAAATTCACTTTAAAACAAGCCGTTGCTAACCTCTGCTGTAGGTATTGTGGAGAAATGTATCCTCAAAGTTCACAGTATAAGGAGTTGAAGTCCTCCACGCTGTTCTCTAGGCATCTTAGCTCACTTTGCTCCTTCCTCTGAGAGCATCTACTATGTGTTTAACCACCTTCTTACTGGGCACTTAAGAATAACAATTTGAATAACAATTGCCCGGTCATACAACACTGTACCCAAATGCCATTTTTAGAAATGTTTTCCCAAACATAGAGCTTTCTTTTGGTGGTATGTAATCACTGCTGGGTTTTTTATTTTTTGTAAAAAAAAAAATACGAAAAAAGACCAAACATTTTGAAAAACACAACAGTTTTCTATTTTGTTATAAAATGTTGCAAACGGGTCATTTTTTCTCCTTCATTGATGTACATGAACATCATCCTAGAACCCTGCCTCCCGCGTGCCCCCTGGGGCGTGCATCCAGTGGTGTCTGTGACTGTGGTCATCATCTGATCGCATGTAAACAGACTTGCTGGTTATCAGCAGTCCTTTCCTCCCACACTGTGTCTGTGTGAGTGTGAGGAAAGGAGAGCTGGTAACCAGCAAGACTGTCTGAAGCCTGAAGAAGGAGTGCATGCTTCCAAACTCATCGCCTATTGGTTCTCCTCCACCTGGAAGTGACGACTTCCCTCGGCTCCCCCTGAGTGCGTTCAAGATACAAGAAGTGTTGACGATCAGCGCCACAGCCCGTTCAGAGCCCACAGCAAGCAGCCCCATGGATGCAAAGATTTCACGGACGTCTGGCATATTGTGCCTAAATGCCTGTTATTTTATTTATGTTATTTAACTTACTCTTGTGAGTACCCATATTTTATGTGTGAAAATAAATCTGACATACTGCACTTAGAGTGGTGCCTGTGTTTCATTCTCTGCCTATTAGTGCCCATCAGTGCCGCCTATTGGTGCTTAACAATGACACCTATCAGTGCCGCCTATCAGTGCTCATCAATGCTGCCTATCAGTGCTCATCAATGCCACCCATCAGTGCCGCCTATCAATGCTGCCTATCAGTGCCACCTCTTCATTGCCTTCTCAGCAGGACTCTTAGCTGAGAGCGTCTTTCTCATACAGCCCAGAGACTGCACTGACAGCCCCCATCCCATCCCTTTCCTCCTGTGTGCACCGTGGGAAGTGTGAAGCCCAGTAGCTTAATGATCAAATTCAGCTGCTTAGCTCCACACTTCCCATGGTGCACACAGGAGGAGAAGGAGCAGATTGTCTCTCTCCTCTTCCATCCGTGCGAGGGAGGAGTGACCGTGAACTGTCAGTACAGGCTCTGGGCTGTATGAGACACTCTCAGCTCAGATTCCTGCATCTAGCTGGGGCCCCCCCGACAGTGGCGAAAACAACAGGGCCTGGTCGCAAGTGTGACCTGTGCCACCCTGGTAGTTCCACCACTGATATGCAGTGCTGTGGATAATATACAGTGGGGCAAAAAAGTATTTAGTTAGCCACCAATTGTGCAAGTTCTCCCACTTAAAAAGATGAGAGAGGCCTGTAATTGTCATCATAGGTATACCTCAACTATGAGAGACAAAATGTGGAAACAAATCCAGACAATCACATTGTCTGATTTGGAAAGAATTTATTTGCAAATTATGGTGGAAAATAAGTATTTGGTCAATATCAAAAGTTCATCTCAATACTTTGTTATATATCCTTTGTTGGCAATGACAGATGTCAAACGTTTTCTGTAAGTCTTCACAAGGTTGTCACACACTGTTGCTGGTATGTTGGCCCATTCCTCCATACAGATCTCCTCTAGAGCAGTAATGTTTTGGGGCTGTCGGTGGGCAACACGGACTTTCAACTCCCTCCAAAGGTTTTCTATGGGGTTGAGATCTGGAGACTAGCTAGGCCACTCCAGGACCTTGAAATGCTTCTTACGAAGCCACTCCTTCATTGCCCGGGTAGTGTGTTTGGGATCATTGTCATGCTGAAAGACCCAGCCACATTTAATCTTCAATGCCCTTGCTGATGGGAGGAGGTTTGCACTCAAAATCTCACGATACATGGCCCCATTCATTTGTTTATGTACACGGATGAGTCGTCCTGTTCCATTGGCAGACAAACAGCCCCAAACTATGATGTTGCCACCCCCATGCTTCACAGTAGGTATGGTGTTCTTTGGGTGCAACTCAGCATTCTCTCTCCTCCAAACACAACAAGTTGTGTTTCTACCAAATGGTTCCACTTTGGTTTCGTCTGACCATATGTCATTCTCCCAATCCTCTTCTGGATCATCCAAATGCTCTCTAGCAAACCTCAGATGGGCCTGGACATGTACTGGCTTAGGCAGGGGGACACGTCTGGCACTGCAGGATCTGAATCCCTGGCGGCGTAGTGTGTTACTGATGGTAGCTTTTGTTACGTTGGTCCCAGATCTCTGCAGGTTATTCACTAGGTCCTCCCGTGTTGTTCTGGGATTTTTGCTCACCGTTCTTGTGATCATTTTGACCCCACGGGGTGCGTGGAGCCCCAGATCGAGGGAGATTATCAGTGGTCTTGTATGTCTTCCATTTTCTAATTATTGCTCCCACAGTTGATTTATTCACACCAAGCTGCTTGCCTATTGCAGATTCAGTCTTCCCAGCCTGGTGCAGGTCTACAATTTTGTTTCTGGTGTCCTTCGACAGCTTTTTGGTCTTCACCATAGTGGAGTTTGGAGTGTGACTGTTTGAGGTTGTGGACAGGTGTCTTTTATACTGATAACAAGTTCAAACAGGTGCCATTAATACAGGTAATGAGTGGAGGACAGAGGAGCCTCTTAGGCCTCGTACACACGACGAACATGTCTGCTGAAACTGGTCTGCGGACCAGTTTCCGCGGACATGTCCGACCGTGTGTAGGGCCTACCGGACCGGATTCCTGGGCTAGTGGACAGGTTCCCAGCAGACAAAAGTTTCTTAGCATGCTAAGAAACTTGTCCGCTGGAACCATGTCCATCGGACATGTCCGATGGTCAGTATGATTCATCGGACATGTCCGCTGGTTATGACGTATAACCAGCGGCCCGAAATCCCGAGCATGCGTCAAATTGATTCGACGCATGCGTGGAAGCATTGAACATCCGCATCAGAGAACGTCGCTGTCGTATACGTCACCGCGTTCTCTGTCCGTGGGGATTTTGGTCAAAACATCCCAGCAGACATGTCTGGCCGTGTGTACAAGGCCTCAAAGAAGAAGATACAGGTCTGTGAGAGCCAGAAATCTTGCTTGTTTGTAGGTGACCAAATACTTATTTTGCAACTTAATTTTCAAATAAATTATTTCCAAATCAGACAATGTGATTGTCTGGCTTTGTTTCCACATTTTGTCTCTCATAGTTGAGGTATACCTATGATGACAATTACAGGCCTCTCTCATCTTTTTAAGTGGGAGAACTTTCACAATTGGTGGCTGACTAAATACTTTTTTGCCCCACTGTACCTGGTTAAAAGTGGTGGATCCATTTCCAAGGGCGTTTTTGTATGATGAAGGAAACATGGTTACACAGAAAGATTATGAACTTTGCAACATTGTATATTATTTGTAGCACATATTTAAACTTTAGCGCTGCTTGTGTATGTAAATTTTAAAAGTTTAATTGCTCCAAAGTGCCAGCAGCTACAAGGTTTGGCATGTTACAAACAATGAGAATGGATCGATACATGAATGTCCATAGCCTGGCCACATGGTCCATTTTAGAACAGGCACCATAATTTGCCTTTCATTACCATTGCTAGACAAAAAAACTCTGTTCTCTCTTCTGCTTAAAGTGGATGTAAACCCACTGTCATCCTTTCTAAACTACTGCCATAGTGCTGATCTATAATGACATAGATGTCTCCTGCATGTATCCTTACCTGTCAAATGTCTCTGTGGGTGGATCTGTTGTCTGTAGCTCGGTGGGTGGAGTTGTGATGTCAGTAGACTCCCCACCCACCTCTACACTCCCCTTGTCAATATGCATTTTCTCCTGTGTATTCCTTACATTGAATTCTGCTATGATCACTGACATCCAGTCAAAATCCAGAAACGTAGCCACAAGGAGTGGGGGTGGGAATTACAAATGAATGCCTGTCTCCAGGCTAGTGCATGAGATATGTAAATAACCTGATGTTGCAACTGTGATCAGGTGACCTTAGACACACTCACTGCAATATAAGGCTTCATTTCCATGGACGTTTTTACAGCCACTTTTCTGAGCGTTTTTTGCAGCTTAAAAACAGCTCTCCATGTTAGTCTATGGCCTCATGCCCACCATGATGTTTTTGAGCTGTAGATGGCTGAGCCGTTTTTTAAGCTGCAAAAAAAAACAGGACCAGTGCGTTCTGAAGCTCCAGAGTAGCTATAAAAACGCTCAAAAACGCTCAAAAACGCTACCACAGCGTTTTTAAGCTCCAGCTAAAAAAAAGACAAAAAAAAACAAACAAACATGGACAGGCATTTTTAAGCTGTAAAAAAGGCTAAAGAAAGTGGCTGTAAAAACGTCCATGGAAATGAAGCCTAACAATCAGATGACTCAAGCTTCTCCTCTGCCCAGCTCTCACTAGATACATCTAACCTAAATCAGACTCACTTGTCTATGTATATTCTGCTTTCTGTTCTGTGTTTTCACTGCAATATACATGCATTTTCAAGTCACTCTGAACTGTGGATCACACCCCATGATGAGAAACATCCAGTCAAAACACAGTAAATGCAGCCAATCCTGGGAGAGCTGGGAGGGGAGGGGAGAGGGATGTGAATTGTGAACTTTTTACACAGGATGTGCCTCTGTCTCAGGCTAGTGCATGAGATATGTAAATAACCTGTCACTCACAGCAAGGGGGCGGATCGGACTAAGGTTTTTCTCTGTAAGTCCGTTTTATTTCACTGAACAATAAAAGAGGATTGCTCAGAGCTGGATTAACTCTGTGTGGCAAGACTGGGCACAGATGATAGGAAATCTTATACCCTACATTGTGACATCAAAAAAAAAATCGGGTTTACATCCACTTTAATTTGTGGCTAAGCCCTACTCACAACATGCTTTTTTTACATTTTATATATTTTGGTTTTATTTAGTAGAGTAACACTCTACAAACGCTGTGTGCTAGTGGTGGCTTATTAACAGCTCTAACAGTATCTCTATGTGTTTATCAAGTTATTGTAAAAGATATGCTTCTACTAGAGTTAAATCATTTCCCACTGATCCCTGAAAGCAGGATGAAAATTAGAGGATCTTAATCTGTTTTTGCTTCTGAAGAGAACTCAGCCCCATGCTGTTGTTTGAATTAACTGCAATGATACAGTCTGGTAAAGTCTAATGCCGCGTACACACCATCGTTTTCTGCGATGGAAAAAAACGTCATTTTCAAAAACGTCAATTTAATTGACCGTGTGTGGGCAAAAACGTCGTTTTATGTCTTCTAAAAAACGACAGAAAAAAATTGAAGCATGCTTCAATTTTATGTGTCGTTTTTGGCCGACGTCGTTTTCTGTGTTCTAAACATTGACCGTGTGTACGTAAAAACGTCGATTTAAGCCCGCGCATGCTCAGAAGCAAGTTAGGAGACGGCAGCGCTCATTCATGTAAAACGACTGTTCAGAATGGAATCAGCACATTCGTTAAGGTGTTTTTCAGCTTATAGACAAGAAAACGAAATTTAAAGCACAGTCACTGAAAATCACGAATCGTATCTCACCAAACTTTTACTAACACGCAGCAACACGATATCAGCAAAAGAGGCCGTCTTCCGCATGGAAACGACCCTTTATAGTGACGTCGTGCGTGATTGACGGAACTGCGCTGTGCTAGAGCGTTGTGAAAAAGCGATGGTGTGTATGCTACGTCGTTGTTCAAATTGAAGTTTGAAAAATGACGTTTTTTTAAAGCACATAAAGCGTCACATTTTTCCATCGCAGAAAACGATGGTGTGTACGCGGCATAAGGATTAGATCAACATTTTTTGTTTCAAAATACTCTTCAAAAGGAGAGAAAGAAAAGAAAATACATATGTGTGCTTGGTACATGATTCTGTGGTATATTTTTTTGTATTTTGACATTTACATGTCATATCTAAGCATTACATTTAACATGTCCATTATGATGTGTTTTATAGCAGGAAACCTGTATGCTCATTCTAAGGTTGCTAAGTTAACCTGATATATCGCTGGTTAATTATTAGACAAGACATGCAGATTCAACATCTGCTCTATACCCACAAATTACCTCAATCTCACCATCTTACATAGAAAAATAACAAATACATTTTGATTTAAAGTGACCCTATCACTATAGTTTACTACAGTAGTGTTTGCAAGAAAATGCACACCTGTAAAAGTGTTTATGGGATAACAGACACAAAAGCAGATTACCAAAAAAGAATACACCAGACAAAAAGTTTTGGGTCCCACAGCTTCGGACCAGGTCGCGGGCACGGCTGGGTAGATGTACAGGACGTGCCGGTACGTCCATCTGCCCAGCCATGCCATTCTGTGGACGTATATCTACAGGCGGCGGTCGTTAAGTGGTTAATATCATGAAATTTAACTCTCTATCATTGCACAAAAGTCAAGAAAGAGCAGAATAATGGAACCAGATTCTGTCTGCGATTCCAAATTGCAATTGGTACAAAATGTGCAGAATGCATTTGGGTGCCATTCATTCCAAATGGCGCCTCAAAGGCACTGTGATTTTGCCAAAATTGTTGCGTGAGTTCCCACTATGCAAAGTATGAATGAGGCCTTAAGGCAGATCCAGGGTTGATATCTGCAGTGCTAGTAGTACTAACAACACCAGCAATCTTGCAGGTATTTAACACAAGAGCGATGGACTCACAAACAGGAGATGGTAGTATTAAGAGATGTAAATCATGTATAGTTGTATAGATCTGGCATCTTCCAGAGATGACTGTACACATGCAGAAAAAGACTTTTCTGGAAGCTCGCAGTAGGTCCAGAATGCCCACTCTCATGATCCTCAATTGTTACTTCTGGCTGCTGTGCAAAGCTTTCCAGATGCCTACATGTCCCACTGTGATCTCCCCCCTTTTGGTGTACTGCCACCAGGTGGAGGATGGCCTGGGCCTTCTCCTTCCTTCTCCTGGTGCCTAGAGCCTGGCATCTCCATACCTCCAAAAAAAGAGCCAAGAAGAGTCTGCAGTGCACAAGCTAGCACTAAAACTGGCTTGAAATGGACACTGCAGCATTTGTACAGCATTATTCAATGGGGGTAGCGTCACCACACATCCACTCACATTCAACCACAAACCAACCCATCGAGTTAACCTCTTCCCGTGGGCCATACACATATATGCAGCCTCTCGGCAGGTGGGCTTTAACACAGAGAAGCCGCATATGTGCAGCATTATGTAAACAAACAACTATGACGAGAGTCGGCATCCTGTACCGCCTAGTCACTGGCAGGGGCTGAAAAAGCTCTTGATGCATACTTGCGATTGGAGCTTTCTGATCATGTGATCACTTTGACAGCCAATCACAGTGGTCACATGACTCAAATGCCTGCCTCCACCTCCCAGCATCTAGCGTGGTTCCCTGAGGGCTGAAAAGTTTCATACGTATGCTAAATTAAGAATACACAATGTCAAAACACCATTTACGATGTCTAATGTTATCTAGAAATCCCAGTGGTATAGAGATGTTTTGAGATTTTTGTGTAAGTATTGTTCACTAAGAATATTGACCATCGTTGTATTTTCTGTATAGCTATAACCAACAATATATTTAGTGCTATATGACTGTCTGAATGTGCTATGTATGTTTCTTTAACATATTTTGAAAAACGGGACCTTCACATGTTTTGGCACAATTCACAGACTGATATATACCTTTTGAAGATTAGTGACACTTGAACTGCACTGTTCCAGAGTACTGCTGCCTCGGATAATTGCATCAATTGTCTTTCCTTTAACACCTATCATCTGTTACTAAGAAAAGTGTTCTGTTCCTGCTAAATTTGCTGTAAAAGATCTCATGAAATAGTGTTGCTCCCTGACATTACTCTGCTTTCAACAGTTCTGCTGAGCGCCTAGTTTTGTGAGTGGTGAAGGTGAGGACTCTCACTCATTTTAAGTTATTGTCGCCTTACAGTTATTAATAGCTTGCATGGTGGCAAATTTCACAGTGTTAGGCAAAAAGTACTGTAGTACGTATTATGCCAAACAGATAACCTGTCAAAACGAAATTAGAAAAATAACCTTATGAGATGATAGCAGGCACGACCCATGCCTCTACGTACAAGCCAGTGGGACTTGATAATTTTTGGATTCAATTTCTGGGTTTTCAGTACAGTCCAACAGCAGAACACCCTGATATCATCAAATGATAACATGAAAGTGATCCAAATTGGAAAACAGTGGAATTATAATCTTTCTCTGCGACACTTTCCTGGGAGCATCATCGCAAAAAATATGAATGCCAGTATAAAAAAGACCAAACACACTTTAACAACTTAAGCTCCAGAAAATGTTATCCTCTTCATGACCAGACCATTTTTTCCTATTTAGCACTGCACTAATTTAATTAGTAATTGCGCAGTCATGTAACATTTTACCCAAGTAAAATGTATTATTTTACTTGGGTAACACTGACATCACCAGGGACACTATTACAGTGATCAATTCTAATAATATACACTGTCACTGTACTAATGACACTGGCTGGGAATGGGTTAGCATTTAGGGACAATCAAGGGGTTAATTGTGTGCCTAGCAATGTTTACTGTGTGCTGCTTTTATGGTGCTTTGCAGGGAGAAAAAGGGAGCACATCGATGCTATCTGTAGAGCCACGTGTTGTTTACCAAGTCACTGAAGCTGACAACCACTTTGCAATTCTCCTTAGTTTTGTTTTTCTTTATATATGCCTCTTGCACAATAATTCCCCTTAATGCACATGCACATTAGTGAAGAAGCAGAGATGCATGCACAGCCTTAAAGGGATTGTAAAGTCAGAAGTTTTTTTATCCTAATGCAAACCATTGCAACAGACCAGCTTCAAGGCAGATAGAAGGGAATTATTTTTGAACGCAAGCACTATATTTATTTCCTCTACCCTGGACTCACACTAACTCTGGAGGAGCTGCAGAGATCCACAGCTCAGGTAGGAGAATCTGTTCACAGGACAACTATTAGTCCTGCATCCCACAAATATGGCCTTAATAGAGGTGTGGCAAGAAGAAACCATTGTTGAAAGAAAGCCATAAGAATTTCCATTTGCAGTTTGCAAGAAACCAGGTGGGATACACAGCAAACATGTGGAAGAAGGTGCTTTGGTCAGATGAAACCAAAAATAAACTTGTTGGCCTAAAAGCAAAATTCTTTGTGTGGCAGAAAACTAACACTGCACATCACACTGAACACACCATCCCCACCGTGAAACATGGTGATGGCAGCATCATGTTGTGGGGATGCCTTTCTTCAGCAGGAACAGGAAAGCTGGTCAAGTTGATGGGAAGATGGATGCCAAATAGAGGACAATCTTAGAAGGAAACCTGCTAAAGTCTGCAAAAGACTTGAGACTGGGGTGGAGGTTCGCCTTCCAGCAGGGCAACAACCCTAAATATACAGCCAGAGCTACAATGGAATGAATTCGATCAAAGCATATTCATGCGATAGAATGGCCCAGCCAAAGTCCAGACCTAAATCTAATTTAGAATCTGTGGCAAGACTCGAAAATTGCAGGTCACAGATGCTATCCATCCAATCTGAGAGATCTTGGGCTATTTTGCAAAAAAGAATGGGCACAAATTTCACTCTCTAGGTGTGCAAAGCTGTTAGAGACATCCCCAAAAAGACTTGCAGCTGTAAATGCAGCAAAAAGTATTGACTCAGTGGGGCTGAATACAAATGTACGGCACACTTTTCACATATTTTTTTTGTAAAAAAAATTTAAAACCATTTATTATTTTTCTTCCACTTCACAATTGTGTGCCACTTTGTGTTGGTCTATCACATAAAATCCCAATAAAATACATTTAAGTTTTTGGTTGTAACATGACAAAATGTGGAAAATTTCTAGGACTATGAATACTTTATCAAGGCATTGTATAATAAGAGGGCACAGCTATCTATTCAGTCCAATCATTCTGTATCCAATCAGGCAGGCCCTTGCACTACATAGTTGATGGTAGAGCTAAAGGTGATTGTACAATCAGCTTGTATAGCATATGGTGAGCTTTATAGACTTCCAGGGACACACTCTTCCTGTTTTCAATCTCTCCAGCTCTTCTCCACATAGGCTGCTATATGATTGCTGCGCTCCTGCACAATCTGCCAAATGAACAATCTATGCAAGATGAAGGTAAAGTACAAAACAATTGATCAACACTTGCTTTGTATAGAGGGAGAACAGTGCTCACTGACATTGCCTGCACTGAAAAAGCATTAAACTACAGAGGTATATGGGGGAAATCTCCTGGAGGGGATGGGTAGGTTCAGGGTGTGAGTTAATAAGGTCAGCTGCTGAAGTACTTCCTTCTAACGCTTTTCCTTTCCCAAATACCAGGGCAAACACCAGGAAGTAATGGAGGAGTTTTCTATAGGAGACACTGGAGGGTGAGGTAATACTGCTCTAAAATGTAGAGAAAGCTTTTTCTTTTTTTGCGGCAGAGGTACATTAATGGTATATTGGTACATATAGAAACTAGAATTTAGAACAAAAAAAGTTGAACTTTAGGATCTAATGTATGAAAACCTCTGTACATCCCCTTTCCTCTGACATACTGTAAATCTCTACACACCAGTATGTGTATCACCAACGCTCATCTGTAAACCTAAAGTGATTGTAACATTTTTTTTTTCTAAACACAAACATGTCATACTTAGCTGCTCTGTGCAAGGCAAGAGCCACTTTCCATGGGGGCACTAGTGCAGGCGCGCTCACGAGTCCTGTAGCTGCGTCCATTGACACAGACAGCAGGACACGGCCCCGCCCCATGGCTCCTGTGTCACTGGATTTGATTGACAGCAGCGGGAGCCAATGGCTCCTGCTGCTTCAATCTATCCAATGAGAACCTGAGATAGTGTCTGAAGATGCTGGGCTCATCCTCGAAGCTGGAACGATCAGGTTCAGGTCAAAAAAAGGGGGGCTCTGTGGGCCTTCTGCAGCACAGAAGGTTTTTCACCTTAATGCATTCTATGCATTAAGGTGAAAAAGCTTGAGACTCTTTAGCTCCTTTATGCTGGCCATACATGGATCAAAATTGTTCAGCAGGGACACATTTGAGTGTATTCTGACGGTCCAGTCCCACAGATACAGTGGGACTTTGGGGAACCAACTTTAGGACAAAATGCAAGCATTTTTAATTGAAGCCTCAAGGTTGACCAGTGAACCTACATTACATTTTTAAGTGAGGTCTGCTTTAATGCAATAAGAAAAAAACATTTCTTGTTTCACTCTGTTCTATATAGCTCCTGTCCACTTTTTTTAGTGACATGGTTTACTGCTCGATATCTAACAGGTTTTTTTCTGTTTTGCCATGGATATAGGGAAGCTGAATGATAAGCGTTCTTTGTAATGATGCCACGCTATTTTAGTTTGTATTTTATTTCTGGGGAAATCTTCCTATTTTTAGCATATGAATGCAAAAAGGTTAAAAAAGGGAGAGTAATGGCGCTTGCTTTTAAAATTAAAATTAATAATATTAAAATAAATAAAACATAAATCTAAATCATACCACATTGTGTCCGATAATCCCTATGTGCCAGAAAGGATGTAACACTCCTAATCAAACAATTGCCCTACCAATCATCAACGGACGGATGAGGGAGGCGGGGGGTGAGCTGAGTGAATTTATTGAATCCGTGAATGATGATGGTAAATAATACCACCAATCAAATATACCACATATAAAAAAATACTGTAAGTGTTTTTATACTCATTAAAACGTACTTTTGGTTTTACACTATGGAGCTTTTATTGTCATTCCATTGAGAGCCATCCAACCTGAGGCCTCGTACACACGGCCAAGGAACTCGACGTGCCAAACACATCGAGTTCCTCGGCCAGTTCAGCCCTGAAGCCGCCGAGGACTCCCATAGAACAACGAGAAAATAGAGAACATGTTCTCTATTTTCTCGACGAGTTCCTCGGCGGCTCCATCGGGCTGAAAGTGTACACACGACAGAGTTTCTCGGCAGAATCCGGCTCTGACCGAGTTTCTCGCCGAATTCTGCCGAGAAACTCTGTCGTGTGTACGAGGCCTCAGAGCTGCAGTGCTGGGACCTGGGAAATCTATACTTAGGAGACTAAAGGGACGTGGACCAAAAGGCTGATCTGGAGAGAGTGATCAGCTGTTTCAGCGAGCCAGCAGGAGTGGAGATCAGTATAGGCTTATTTTAGCCTCTGTTGAGGTGAGAGGCTCTGGGAAACGGAGCGTTTGATTGCACATTTGCACTATAGGATCCTGTGTGGATTGAAGGATTCCTTATACATTATTTCTGCTTGGAGCACCTTTGCACTTTGGGATTTAATACTGATTGAATATTTTTTTGAACAAATGGGGCCAGATTCATAGACATTTGCCCTGGCGCAGCGTATCAGAGATACGCTACGCCGCCGTATCTTACCTGGCAGAATTTCGAATCCAGGAAGATTTTGCGCCGTAAGTTATGGCGGCGTAGTGTATTTCTCTGCGTTTTTTTTTCAAATTGGGCGGGTAGGGGGCGTGATTCATTTAAATGAAGCGCGTCCCCGCGCCAATTGAAATGCGCATGCTCCGTTTTAAAATTTCCCGCCGTGCTTTGCGCAAAATGACGTCGCACCGACGTCATTTTTTGAACTTCAACGTGCGTTACATCCTTTACTATTCACGGACGACTTACAGAAAAAAATAAAAAATTAAAATTCGACGCGGGAACGACGGCCATACTTTAACATGGCAAGTCTATCTATATGCCACAAAACAGCAGCTTTAACTATACGCCGGGAAAAGCCGACTAGCGGCAACGTAAGAGAATGCGACGGCCGCGCGTACCTTCGTGGATCTCCGGAAAAAGCTAATTAGCATACCCGACGCGGAAAACAACGCAAACTCCACCCAGCGGGTGCTGAAGTATTGCACCTACGATCCAAAGGCGTACAAAGCTGTACGCCTGTCGGGTCGAAGCCAGAAGCCATCGTATCTTGGTTTGAGGATTCAAACTAAAGATACGACGCGGCAAATTTGAAAGTACGCCGGTGTATCAGTAGATACGCCGGCGTACTCTCACTGTGAATCTGGCCCTTGATTTCTATTTTCCACACTCCGTTATAAGTGTGCACAGAAACTCACATTATCTATTTATTTATTTCTATGTATTTATATGCATGTTTTTGCCACTTGCATTTATATATTCACTATTTATTATTATTTTTTTGTCATTGGACTATGGTTGATAGTTATTTTTTCACATCATATATATTAAGTGATATTATCACATAATTAATATTCCTACGTACACAATTTTTTTATATGTGGTATATTTGATTGGTGGTATTATTTACCATCATCATTCACGGATTCAATAAAAATCACTCAGCTCACCCCCCGCCTCCCTCATCCGTCCGTTGATGGTTGGTAGGGCAATTGTTTGATTAGGAGTGATACATCCTTTCTGGCACATAGGGATTATCGGGCTCAATGTGGATTGATTTACATTTATGTTTTATTTATTTTAATATTATTAATTTTAATTTTAAAAGCAAGCGCCATTACTTTCCCTTTTATCAATGTTGTACTGGTGTGTGAGCAGTATTTTTGTTGTGGCTGCTGCTTAGTTTTAATTAATTATGTATTCATAATTTAGTCCGTACTACTCTAGTTAGTGTGGTTTTGCGCATTAGTTCCCCCCATTAATCATAAATGCAAAAAGGTGTGTCACAATAAACTACAGTAAATATGTAGGAGAACACACGCTATTCACCAGGTCTACCAATCAAAGCTTTGGAGATCCAGTACATAGTTGTGTACCTACCTGGCTATGCAGTGTGGCAGAAAAGATTTACAAATGGCACATAAAGCAGTAAATATAAATGTATTTTGATTGTTTGTGATTTAATACTGATTGAATCATTTTTTGAACACATAGGGCCAGATTCACAGACATTTGCCCTGGCGCAGCGTATCAGAGATACGCTACGCCGCCGTATCTTACCTGGCGGAATTTCGAATTCAGGAAGATTTTGCGCAGTAATTTTCGGCGGCGTAGTGTATTTCTCGGCGTGTATTTCAAATTGGGCGGGTAGGGGGCGTGATTCATTTAAATGTAGCGCGTCCCCGCGCCAATTGAAATGCGCATGCTCCGTTTTAAAATTTCCTGCCGTGCTTTGCACGGTAGTTTCATTATACTATATACTATAACATTTACCTTTTATTATAGTTCTGCTTTTATTCTCTAAGTTTATGATATATACAGCAGTTAGTCACAACCAAGCTTTGCATCTACCTAGAGATTTTTTTTTCTTTTCTATTTGAAATGCCACAGAATGGCTGAGAAAGGTTTTCCTGAGTGTAAATTTAAATGCATTTTGTGACAAATGTGCAGACGCTCAGCTTGTGTGCATTTAAAAGAATCTATTTCCACTGCAAGTAATTAGTGATTGGAAAAGGAAAGGTAATTTCAGCAAACGGCCATAGATGAGACCTGACAGCTAACACTGACAAGGAAGCGTTAAGCTGATTAGTGTTCTCTCTACTTCCTTGCATTCTCAGAAGACTGAAGTCTTTTATGTACATTAATTGAATGCAGACTGTGTGAATTACTTTCTTCTTTATTTCCAACAATACTAACCTTTATAGAAACTCTTAATATTGAAGCAGTAGAACCTCCCTTGGCTAAGTTAAGTTGATGCTTAAGGGATACAAATCAGTAATAGCTATTTGGTAACTTATTGACTTAGCTTTGAAAAGTCTTCATTTTTTCTCCTCCAATATGCAAGAGAAAGCATCCCCTCTCTATTTTCTGTACCTGCCATACTCCCCTCCTTATCCTTTTGTTTGTATTTTTTCAAGGGCATTTTACAAATTTGAACAATGCGTGTCAAGAATGTATTATGTTTGTGTCACAATATTTACTATATTGAGTACATAGTATGCTAGTGTAGCCAATACAAAGATCTCCACCAACAACTCCAGAGAGGGGGCAGGCATCACTAGAAGTTCATTAAAGGTGTGGAATTGCGATTGTTACCCAGAGTGTGGATTATACTGCTTTATGACCTGTCTAAGATCAAGTTTATGAGGCCTCGTACACACGACCGGTTTCCTCGGCAGAATCCATCAAGAAACTTGGTGGGAGAGATTTTTTGCCGAGGAAACCGGTCGTGTGTACATTTTTCATCAAGGAAACTGTCGAGGAACTTGACGAGCCAAAAAGAGAGCAAGTTCTCTATTCCCCCGACGGGAGTCTCAAATTGGCTCATCGAGTTCCTGGTCGGGCTGGTTTCTGACGAGAAACTTGAGCGTGTGTATGCTAAGAAACCCGCGCTTGCTCAGAATAAAGTATGAGACGGGAGTAAAAGTAGCATTTGTAATGGAGATAACACATTTTTCAAGCTGTAACAGACTGAACAGTGCAAATCGTCTCTTAACAAACTTTTACTTAACACGTAAACACATGAGATTAGCTGCCTGATAAACGTCAACACCTTCCCCATAAGCAGATACAAGAGGTCTCTCACCAGACATCTCTTATTAGCAGCTAAAACACTCATCCCTCTCCATTGGAAGTCCAGATATGTTCCCAAAATCACAGAATGGTTAGATAGAGTACACCACATATATAAAATGGAAGAAATAGTGGCCATGAAGAGAGAGAACAGCGCAAGTTTTATTGAGACCTGGCGGGCTTGGGTTTCTTTCTTATACTCTCCTGAATACCAGTCACTTAATACATAATTCTTCAATTACCGTGTTTCATACCATTCCTTTTCATACATTATTTCCCAAATGATAGAATTGGTGCTAATTTTTTTTTACCTTATCATGCTCATTAAGAAGCTACGACCACCCCTCCTTTTTTCCTTCCTACTAACCTATCCCACCCCTTCACACTACTCTCCTTCCCCATCCCAACCCCCCTTCTAAGACACCTTTTTTTTTTTTTTTATTAAAGTATAAGTACTTTTTTCTGGTCAAGCTTTGATTGTAAGAATTCCTTTGTTACACTTGCATAACTTGTTAATGCAATAAGCTTCAATAAAACCTTTGATTGTGAAAAAAAGAGATTAGCAAAACCAGCCCCAAGAGTTTAGCCAGTGGAATCGAACTTCCCCTGCCGTTGTATCTGTTGTATGTCACCGCGTTTGAGAACGAGGAGATTTTGTCTTGACAGTGTGTACACAAAGCAAGCTTGTCAAGTTCCTCGACAAGCCTAACAAGGAACTCGACGAGGAAAACTATGTGTTTCGCCCGACGAGTAACTCGGTCGTGTGTACGAGGCCTAAGGTGAGAGGCCAACCTATCTGTGGTGGAGGGATCACTATCACCTATGAAATTGTCTTGCTCTTCACTGCACCAAATTGATTTGTGCCTTTTCCACATGCACCCATTTTTATCATATGGACTATTTATGGACAATTTTAAATTGCTCTGCACTGTTTTGTTGATTTACTAAAGGAAAAAATACTTTGCACTTTGCAAAGTGCATTTGAACGATGCAAGTGCAGTTACTCCCAAGCTCAGTAAATGAGGTAAAGCTTCACTTTGCGAAGATTACCCATTCTTGTGCAAGGAAAATAAAAAAACTGAATTTTTGCTTGCGTGTGATTGAATGATAGAAGTCAGCAGAGCTTCTGCTCATTACTAAGATTTGGAGCAACTGCTTTTGCAGTATGCACTTTGCAAAGTGCACCATCTATTTGCCTTTAACTACTTGCCGACCAGTTATACGGCGGCAGGTCGGCTTGGCTGCGCAAGATCACGTAGCTATGCGTCATCTCACGTTTGAGCCAATAGTGGTGCGTGCACGCCCCCCGCTCGCCCCTGGTCCTGACGCGCATGCCCGGCGGGCGCGATCACCGCCGGGCACCCGCGGTCATTAGTTACAGAGCGAGAACCGGGAGTTCCCGGTTCTGTCAGGGGGAGAAATGACGAATCGTCTGTTCATACAATGTATGAACAGCGATTTGTCATTTCCCCTAGTCAGTCCCACCCCCCTTCAGTTAGAACACACACAGGGAACATAATTAACCCCTTCCTCGCCCCTAGTGTTAACCCCTTCCCTGCCAGTGGCATTTTTATAGTAATCAATGCATTTTTATAGCACTGATTGCTATAAAATGCTAATGGTCCCAAAAATGTGTCAAAAGTGTCCGAAGTGTCCGCCATAAGGTCACAGTACCAATAAAAATCGCTGATCGCTGCAATTACTAGTAAAAAAAAATATTAATAAAAATGCCATAAAACTATCCCCTATTTTCTAGAAGCTATAACTTTTGCGCAAACCAATCAATAAATGCTTAAGGGAATGCTTCAGGCAGAATTGCAGCAGATATGCAGGCAGTACTTGTGCTTGTAGGCAGACAGCTGGCCTTGTGTTTGGTTTAGCTCTCTTGATCCAAGGAAGGCAACAGGCAGGCAAGGTGTTGGCGGCAGTAGTGGAATCCGCTGGTAAAAGAGGCAGTGTGATTGGGAGTTCAGGGAGAGCCAACCTAATGGCACAAAAAGGAGAAGGAAAAAACAAAACATAAGACTCACTATAGCAGATAATTTCTTGAAAAAGCACACCAGTAGACATTGTGTATTTGCTTTATCGTATGATATAAAGCTAAAGGGAATGCTTCAGGACATGAGTTTCCACAGGCATGCTGTACTTGTGCTTGTAGACAGGAGTCAAGTTTTGTGTGGTTCACTTGATCCAGGGAGGGAGAGCAGCAGGCAAAGCTTTGTCGGCAGTGGTGGAACAGCCTGGTTAAAGCAGTGGCGTGATTGGGAGTCCAGGGAGAACCAACCTAATAGCACAAAGAGGGAGGGAGTGAGATAGAGAAAAACATGATAGTTGTTGACAATGCTCCTCCACTGCAGTAACTGCCCACAGATTGATTTCTCCATTGCATTGCAATCATTCATTACTGCCCCTGCTAGACTGCTTCACTCAGTGCATGTATTCAGAATTGCCCTAGAAAGAGTAGTCTAATTAGGACTGAGTTTGCCTGCTGGTGGCACTGTGGTGCTCTGGGATGATTGCTGCAGTTCCAGTGTCCACCAGCAGGCATCTCCCAGAAGTTAGCAAGCTTTAATGATCAGCTCCACCTGGTGCTCAGCTGCTAGGTGGCTATATAAGGCTGCTCCTACTAACATGCTTATACCCTACATACCTTGCATCACTGTTTTGATAGCCATCCTTGCTGCCAGATCCTTGTCCCTATTATCCTGCTCCTGAGCTAATCTTGCACCCTGCTGCTTACTCCTGCTCTTTGTTCATGCACCCAGTCTTGATCCCCCCTTCCTGGCAACCCTGTAATTCCCTGTTACCCATGTGCCTCATTGTGTATATATTTTTGTTAGTTGTTAGGTATTTTGTCACTGGGATGTGTTCATGCTTACTGTTTGCTGGCGTGTTATTGTCTTTTATTCCACTGTAAATAAATCTCACTTTCAAGATATATACATTGTATGGTCCCAGTTTTCTGTGTGTAGCTACATATATCTGGTCTCTCAGCTGCTGAGCCCTGACAAGTCTGCTTTATCCGTCGACCATTGCATTCATTCATTATTCCCCCATTAGTACTGATGGTCCACATTGCATGTCATTTATTCATAACTGCCCCAGTAGTAGACTTCTCGATGCCATGTATTTCTTTGGTCGCCAGACCAGACTTCTCCATCCATCCATTCATTTGTGTCCATTGCATATATTCATTAATGCCACCAGTAGTAGTACTGCTCATTTGCATGCCAAATTTCCAATGATTCCATGATGATTTTCCCCAGTAGACTGCTCCAAGCTCCATCCATTGGCCATTGCATTCATTTGTCAATGCCATACCAATTATCAAGTTAATTGGGCACAGTGGCAGCAGCAAGCAGGCAGACACAGTCAGTCAGGCACGGTACACCACCATCTGAGAAAGAGAGACAGTCCAGTCGGCAGAGCAGGGTAGCATGTGTCCTTCCCCTCTGGCTCCTGTGATGGAAATGGTGGCTGGTGGGAAATGACATGTTGGGCATGCTTTTTATGCACACCCAATGCTCCGTGCCCTACGATGTCATGCACTGCTCACAGCGCAACAGGAAACTGCTGCCTGTAATGGGCTATTTAAAGGAAAACATTTTTTTTGCTGAAATGACAGTTTACAGGGTATAGAAACATAATAGTTAACTGATTCCTTTTAAAAATGATTAAAAATATATAAAAATCAATCATATAATGTACCTGCAGTTTCTAGTTTAGTTTTTGCATGTTGTTTCCTGCTTCTGTGATATACAGAGCCACAGAGCCAATACAGGGCAGTGATGGTTTGGAAAACGAAACTGATTGGTGCTGTGGGGTTTTAGACACACAGTAATCACACCTCCTTGATTAGTGACCACAGAGAGAAAGCTCCCAGTATTGTGGTCATCAGGAAACAGACAACCAGGAAGTGTGGAGTTTAGAGAAGAATTACAGCAACTTGAGAGCAAAAACGAACAATGAGGACATGAAAACAGCACTGCATTAAGGTAAAGGAAGCTATTAAGATTAAAAAAAAAATCCTTTACAAACCCTTTAAGGGTGGCTTGTAAATTGGCCAATATTTACAAACTTTAAATGTACAGACTGTTGGCAACCCTGTCTCTAGTCCATTTATATCCTTTACAAAAATTCCTACAAGCTTGATTATAGATTCGTGTCTGTTCCCTTGAGGATGATACTGACAGGCCACTTCTGTAACCTAATGGTATATGGAAGGTTCTGTCGGATGATTTACTTGTTCATTCCAGAAGTTAAAATATGAGACACATTGAGGGGAGTTTATCAAAACTGGAGTCGGGAGCATATGTCTATGACAACCAATGAGCTTCTATCATTTATTTTCAAAGCTTAACTAAACAAGTTGAAGAGAGGAGCTGATTGATTACAATGCACAGCTGCTCCAGAGAGATTTTAGAGAGATTTCAATATAAAACAATGACCAAACACAGAACTGAAAGGGAGATTTCACACACATTAAAAAGTGGCTACCATAGCAATTTGTTGCACTTACTATTCTATTTCAGTCTTCGGCCAACATTGAACCATTTTAAATATGGTTTACTTGTATTTATATCATCAGTGTTGCTGTTTTCTGTACCCTGTCATTTACAGTTTATGGCCCACGACTTTACCCAGAATTTTTTCACTAATAACACTACTGGGTATGATCATGTGATTTTAGCAGATAGACCCTCCAATTGAGCACTCAGGAAGTAGGACGTTAGTGGAATTTGTGTGTTCACTTTTGCACTGACAGCACAGAGAGCAGATAAAATCATTGCAATGTTTAAATTCATAAATTGCAATAGAAAACCAGAATGAAATCTAAGGCCGAGTACTCACGAGCAGACATGTCCGATGAAACCGGTCCGCGGACCGTTTTCATCGGACATGTCTGCCCGGGGACTTCTGTTCGATGGCTGTACACACCATCGAACAGAGGTCCGCTCATAAACAATACGCGGGGCGTGTCCGCGGTGTCGCCGCGCCGATGACGCGGTGTCGCCGCGGCAATGACGCGGCGACGTGGGCGGCCTGCCTTTAAAATGCTTCCACGCATGCGTCGAAGTCATTCGACGCATGCGAGGGATGGCGGGCGGCCGGACATGTACGGTAGGTCTGTACAGACGACCGTACATGTCGGGGGGACAGGTTTCCAGCGGACTGTTTTAAAGCAAGTCCAGGAAACAGTTGTCCGCTGGAAACCTGTCCGATCCGCCCGAAAATGGTCCGCTCGGGCCTACACACGGCCAAACATGTCTGCTGAAACTGGTCTGCGGACCAGTTTCAGCAGACATGTTTGGTCGTGAGTACGGGGCCTTAGAATGTTAATCTGTTTGGTTGGTTTTCACCAAGTTATTACACCAATTTTAAAGCAAATTTACTAAAGTAAACTCGTAACCTTTTATTTCGGGTTGTCTTTTCTAATGTTTTTGGTGTTTTCAGGATTGCAAATTCCTTAAAGTCCCTGGAAATATACTAGCATGCTAAGCATTTAAGATAATAAGAATAACCGTTAGCTCTGTCTATTCTGTTCAGTATTGAAACCTTATTAAATGCTTCCCTTACCTATTCCACCACTGATTTTCACTCTCTTGAAAGGCTGACCTTGCTGAAGAATCTTCAGAAGAATCTTAGGCACTTAGGCCCCTTTCACAGTGGGGCGCGATGTGCGGTGGTGGTATAGCGCCGTCATTTTTAGCGGCGCTATACCATCGGAAATTGCCGCAGAATTGCGGCGGTATTCGGCCGCTAGCGGTGCGGTATTAATCCCTGATAACGGCTGAAAAAGGGTTAAGAAGATATTTGCAGAACAGCGGGCACCGATGTCTATGGTGCATGCGTGTCGTAGACACCGGCGCAGGAGCACTGAGCACGACGGCTCTTGAATGGGAGCCTGCCAAAAAGTGCCGGAAATGTGCGCATGCGCAGGGATCGTGCCGTTCCGCACTCATGCGTGGGAGTGACGTCATTACTGCTCTGGCCAGTCACAGCACCGGGGTGACGATACCCGGAAGTCACTTCAGGTATCATGGCGCCGACAGAGGACGTGTCCGAAGGACCGCTGCGGGGGCTTCGATCTAAGGTAAGTAATTGATAATGAGCTAGTAACTAGTCATACTAGCTCATTATGCCTTTGCCTTGCAGGTAAAAAAAATAAAAATAATAATAATTGGGGCATACCACCGCTTTAAAGGTGATTTGAATGCCTGGTTTCCTGTACATGCTGTGTTTCTTTCTCACCAGTCCTTATATCAGTACTGCATTTTGTAGTGATATGGAGGCCGGTATGGCGGGGAAACCCAAACTTATTTGGTTTTGGTAACATTTTGACTGCTGAAGCTGAATTGAAAAGTAGATGTATTTGTTATACAAGCTTTTAGAGAGCACCACTTTGATTAAAAAAAAAAAACTTCTCTGACTAGCTAGGGTCTCTCTAATACAATTTGTCCTCGGATGGATGGTAACCTAACTATCAAACTGCTTTGAAGTTTCATCCTTGCATCTGGTGGAATTCATTGAGATGATAATGGCCATTCACACAGGCTTTGTTCTTCCAGTATTTTCTCCAAAGAACAATTCTTCAAAAGAGGTGTAAATAACACTCTAACACAAGTAATACAAATGTAACAAAATACAGTAGGTCTTCTAAAAGCAAAATCAACACGCAATATATCTGCTTAATCAAAATTAAACGTTTGATAAATTAAATTACTATTTCATATTTCCCATTATGGTGGAAGGAACCAAAGAGCACCACATGGGACCAGGCATCCAGCATTCTCAGAAGTCTGTCAAATGTTGAAGGTCCTTTAGCAAGATCAGCTCTTCAAGAGAGTGAATATCAATGATGAATTTATTTGGAAGGAAACTTTTTGTATCAAGTTTTTTTAACTTGCAAATGTATATTTTTTTTCATTACAATAAAAACATACTATACTATACTTACTTGCTCTGTGTATTGCACAGAGCTGCCCCTGAACCTCTTCTTCTGGGGTCCCCTGCCAAAGCTCTCCACCCCTTCTCTTCTCTGAGTGCCCCTATAGAAAGTCACTTGCTATGGGGGCACTCATGCAGGCTAACTTCCAAGCTGGGCTGTGTGACTCCATATAAACATATATCATGGCCCTGCACACTGCTCCCTCCACACAGGGTTTGATAGGAGCAGGGGCCAATGTCTAGCTCTGCTGTCTCTGTGCCTATGAAAGAAGAGAGCGAAGACAAGCGCTGCTGAAAACAGGTAAAGCACTGGATTGAAAGATGAGCGAGGTACTGTAAGTATTTAAGTGGGGGCTGGGGGAAGCTGATCATAAAAGGTTTTATTTACCTTAATACAAAGAATGCATTAAGGTAAAAACCTCATGTCTTTAGAATCACTTTAATATTGCAACAATGTCACTTTAAATTAGTTGTTACTTTTCATGTAAAATGGAAATGTGTCATCTCCTTTTAATTCTACTAGGTAATAGTTTCTGACAGCTTTATGAAGCAAATACAGACCTGCACAATTTTCAGTTGCTTAGTCACAATTGACAAGTATGCTGTCTTGCTGATAAAGAACAACTGTTGAATGCAAAGGTTAGTGCCAAAAAGTCTGAAAATGCGTCATCCTGTGCATCCGGTGTTACAATTGGCAAATGAATCGGTTAAAATAGTACAATAAAATGACCTAGTTTTAAAATACAGAAGTTGAATAAGCATGGATTCATTGTGTGCCATGAAATACAACAAAAAGTAATTATTTCTAATAACTAAGTACCGTATATTAAAAAGATGTACAATCTACAAAAAGAGCGATGTCTGTTTTTTAGTAGATGATGGAGAGTTAAATGCAGGGCTGATCCACCCTATAGGCTTACTATGCAAGCCGCTTAGGGCCCCGCAAAGCTGCAGGGGGCCCCCCAAATTACTAGAGGCCCCGCCTGGTGAGAAGTCATTTTCGGCCCCTCACCCCGCTTCTCAACTCGCTGGCTGCATGGGAGAAGAGGTAAGAAGTCAAGACCCCCGGCTTCTCACTTTAATATTTAATGTGACATGTCACTGTCGGCAGTCCCCCCCCCCCCTTCTCAACTTTAATGTGATATGTCATTTTGCTTAGAGCCCCAGGGAGGTCACGATCGACACTGGTTAAATTATTTCATTTTTTATACTACTTAGAAGCTGTTCTTTACAGAGAAATCCTACTCTCACACTTTTTCATATTTTAATTGTATTATACCTACATTTTTTAAACATCTTGATAGCACATTGGTTGTATTTTACTGATGAAATACCAGATCTTACAAACAAATCTTTATTTTGGAGTCGTAATAATATCTAATAATATTTAATATCTAATGCTTTGATTATTGACCCCTTAAAGAGGAAATGTGCATGGCAAAGAAAGGGATTCATACCAGAGAACCAGGAACATGGAAGTGTGAGCAGTGGAAATATTAAGGACTATGTTATTAGTGGGTGATCAGGGGCGGACTGACCATTCAGGCACTGTCTAAGGGCCCCATGCCACTAGGGGGCCCCATGCCACTAGGGGGCCCCATTAGGGTTGCCAGCCTCAGTAAAACCAGCGACAGTATGTAAAAATCTGTGTTTTTTTTTAAAATTCCAAGATTATAGCTACCCTGCCTCTCCAGTACCTATTCAGGGTGTGTATGTGTATTCTGTGTGTATGTTTACTGTGTGTGTTTATTGTGTATGTATACTGTATGTGTGTGTGTATACTGTGTGGCCCCATAATCTATTGCCTGGGGGCCACATAATCTTCTATTGCCCAGGGGCCCCATAATCTCCTATTGCCCAGGGGCCCCATAATCTCCTATTGCCCAGGGGCCCCATAATCTCCTATTGCCCGGGGGCCCCATGAGTTGTCAGTCTGCCCCTGTGGGTGATACATATAGTATACTAAGTCAGCCCATACATTATTTCTGCCATCAGTGTTCAATGATCAGTGCTGCCCTTTATATGTTGTGGCACTGGTCATTCCGGAAAAAAAAAGCAGACTGGTTGTACACAAGTTGGTTGTACACAAGTTGATATATCAATGTGCTTGCCCATACATGGATCAAAACTCAACATTTCCCTCCTGAATTGGTTGAAATTCATTCCATATATGCCCAGCTTAACTCTCTACTCTACATGAAACGCATGAATACAGGTGCTCAGTGTTGGTATATGACTAGCTAAACTTTGAGAAAACTCTTTTGCATTATGTAAACATGCACAGTGGTATTGAATATCAAAAGTTTTGTAAGAGTCTGGAAACGTTACATACATCTTTCCAAAATTAAAATATGAACTCTTTTTTAACCACTTGACCTCTGGAAGATTTATCCCCCTTCATGACCACACCACTTTTTGCAATACAACATTGCGTCAATTTAACTGACAATTGCGCGGTAATGCAATTCTGTATCCAAATAAAATGTATGTAATTTTTTTACAACAAATAGTAAATGGTATTTGATCACCACTGCAATTTTTATTGTTTGCACTATAAACAAAAAAAGACCATCAATTTTGATAAAGAAAAACACAATATTCTTTACTTTCTGCTATAAAACATATCCAGTAAAAAAAAATATATTTCTTAATTTATTCGTTGGTTAAAAAATTCCCAATAAGCGTATATTGATTGGTTTAAGAAAACGTTATAGTGTCTAAACTATAGGATATATACTGTAATTTTTTTAAATTTTATTTTAATACTAGTTATGGCTATCAGTGACTTATAACGAGATACACATGTAATAAGGGCGCTCTGAATGTCAGGACCTAGCAAATAATGTCTACATTACATAAGGGTTTTCAGAGGATGTGATCTTCAAACACTTCAGGCCGCACTCTAAGAGGAAAGCAATCTCTAATAGAAAACAGATGAAAGAAAAAGGCGCCTCCAAGTGCAGAATTAAAACTTTCAATATCCCCAAAAAAGATTACAGGATCGAAGGTAAGACAGGGCATGTCATGAGTATGTACAATGGGTGATCCAGCATCAGGACGGTCCCAGTATATACAGCTACCAGCAGAAAATCCAGGGAGACCGGCAGATGTACACTCCAAGCTCTGAAAACACTGGTGAAGCAGCCACACCATCTAGGTCAAAAAGGAACAAGGATCCCGGAAATGACGTCAGCAGAAGGGGACAACAAGCAGCATAGACCGCAAACAGGAGGTAGGTCATCAAAATGGTCAGCAGGAGGGGGCAAGAACCGGCATTGGACCTCAAACAGGAAGTAGGTCCCCTGATGTCATTTCAGGGATCCTTGTTCCATGCTGACCTAGATGGTGTGACTGCTTCACCAGTGTTTTCAGAGCCTGGAGCGTACATCTGCCGGTCTCCCTGGATTTTATATACTGGGACCTTCCTGATGCTGGATCACCCATTGTACATACTCATGACATGCCCTGTCTCACCTTCCACCCTGTAAGTGTTTTTGATCTTTTTTGGGGATATTAAAAATGTAAATTCTGCACTTAGAGGCGCCTTTTTCTTTTACCAGTGACTTATAACGAGACTGCGTTTTTGCGGGGGACAATAAAAAACGAAATGGCACTTTTGACACTTTACAGGAACCTGTGACACTCATACAGTGATCAGTGCTAAAAATATTCACCGTCACTGTACTAATGACACTGGCTGGAAAGGGGTTAAACATCTAGGGCAATCAAAGGGTTACACGTGTGCCTAGCCAGTGTGTGTGTTTACTATGTGTGCTGCTTTTACTAGGGGAAAATATGGATTTGAATCTCTGTCTTGCGGGAACACCGAATCCATGCCTTCCCACCTGTTAGAACAGAACTCTGCCTTGTTTACATAGACAGAGTTCCATTCTGAGTCTCTGACCGATGATCAGCAGGTGCTGGTGGACGTCGACGGCCCGGCACCCCGCGGATTGCTTCTGCTGTAAATGTTAGGCTAATGTGCATGGTTTTAAATAAGGGAAGTTTCAAATCTAAGGCCTCGTACACACGACCGAACATGTCTGCTGAAACTGGTCCGCGGACCTGTTTCCGCGGACATGTCCGACCGTGTGTAGGGCCTAGCGGACCGGATTCCTGGCCGAGCGGACAGGTTTCCAGCGGACAAAAGTTTCTTAGCATGCTAAGAAACTTGTCCGCTGGAACCATGTCCGGCGGACATGTCCGATGGTCAGTATGACTCATCGGACATGTCTGCTGGTTATGACGTATAACCAGCGGCCCGAAATCCCGCGCATGCGTCGAATTGATTCGACGCATGCGTGGAAGCATTGACCTTCCGTGTCAGAGAACGTCGGTGTCGTCTACGTCACCGCGTTCTCTGTCCGCGGGGATTTTGGTCTGATGGTGTGTACACACATCAGACCAAAACCTCCCAGCAGACATGTCCGATGGAAACGGTCCGCGGACCGTTTTCATCGGACATGTCTGCTCGTCTGTACAAGGCCTAATGCAACTAAAGCTCCCACTGAAGGTTTCTTGCGTGAAATATTTAATATAAATAAGAATTTCTGAAATCTATATATTGGCAAATAATTTTTATTTTGTGAGGAAATATGAGCAAACGTCTCCTCATAGATGTTATGGTAATTGGCAGGAATGTCCTACATTTATTAAAGCTCCAGGGAGTTATTTCCACAGTTCAAAGTAGATGAATATTACATAGATACAGCAGATGAATCGTGCATCAGTTTGTTCCTAACTGTGTAATGGCCCAAAGGACAACTTCACTAGGGTAAATATAATGAATTAATAATCATCTGACACACATCAATAAGAATTGGCAGACCAAATTACATTTTTATGTGTAGTTATGTAAGAGCACCGTGACCTTAACAGCTCAGGTTTTGTAGTTATTAAGAGAAATAATGGTTAGCTGTGCTACAGCTTGATTTCTGACATAGCAAAGTCATGGCTTACCCAGGAAGTGTTATTAAAGTGCAATTGTACAGCAGAACAGAGGTTCAAGTAAATACAGTAAGTGCACGTCTCAACATCTGTATGCTTTGATGGAAACTTGTCATGATAGAAATTGTATTTCTGAAAACACTAGGTGCATGGCTGTCATGCTAATTATTTTGCTTCCATACTATTAAGTCACTGACCTGGAACAAGTATACAAACGAGGGTGCCTGACTTTTATAAGACTTTACTATACACATACCTGTTCTAGATCAGTGAATAAGAGATCATTGCCACCAGTAGGTCAGCACAACAGCCAGGTAACTAGCTTGTCTAGAAGTTGGTCAGTAGTGCTACTTGTTACCTTCATAACAGGTCTTAAGAGAGCCTGTCACTTTGCTAATTCAGGACAACATTACAGGTTATTTTAAGAAACCCTGCTTCTGCTGATAGTTATCTTGGCCATGCTTTCTTGCCTCTCCTTTACTGCACCAGAGCTCTTGGTAAATACCCTCTGTTTCTGGGTATAGAGAAGCATGTAACCTCTGGATGCTGTGTGACCCAGAACAAAAGGTTGCCCAATCCTTTTAGCAAATAGGGGCAAGCTAGCTGAATGAATGCATGAACATAGGGGAATCGATCAACCATGACATTGCAAACTGCAGCCACAACATGTGAGCACACCATTACATGGCAATTCAAGCAAACCTTGTATAACAGATGTTGCAGCGATTAAATCAAGTCCACATATGAATTTTAAAAAAAACCCTTGGTGGAGTCTTCAGTGCTGATTTATAAAAAAAATGCAGGTATCTTTGTGACTTGGTGACACCTCCACCAATAATTAAGTATGGCCGCTCACCTCACAACATGGACCCTTTAGTGATAGAGGGTCAGATAAACCTTAACTTTTGGGCACACAAGGATGGTCGCAAGATGAGTCCTGGCCACTCCAAAAGGTGATAGAAATAACAATTCACAAAATGTAGATCGCTCCAAGGTATCACATGGGTCATGTAATTACAAAGAATCTAACCATAGTGCTCTCCGTAATGTAAAGGTTTTAATAATAAAAGAATATAAACCACTTACAAACATAGCACTATGACAGTGCTAGAATGAATGGCGTGTAGGCAAACAAAGATGCGTGATGGCTGCGGGTGACGTCACAACGCTTCCTTACTTCCGTACGCATTGCGTCCCTATGGGCGGGGACTTCTTCAGTGGATACGGAAACTATGTGACGCCCGCTATTATATGGATAGAGAAGAATTGCCATAGCAACCTGACGCGGCATCAACAGAGGCGGTGTGGGGAAAATCCCTTGTGCAGTTAATCATGAAAGTGTCCCCAAACGCTTATCCAGCAATAAAGAGACCAAGTGGGGACTGAAAAGTGCCAAAAATATCTCAAAAGGATAAAGGATGTTTTATATATGAAAAATGGCAAAACCCAATACATTAAAAACGGTGCACTAGGCCAGTGTTTCTCAACTCCAGTCCTCGGGGCGCACCAACAGGTCTTGTTTTCAGGCTTTCCATTATTGTGCACAGGTGATTTTATCAGTTTCACTGCCTTAGTAATTACCACAGCAGTTTGATCTGAGGGAAATCCTGAAAACATGACCTGTTGGTGCGCCCCGAGGACTGGAGTTGAGAAACACTGCACTAGGCTATATCCCTAAAACATTCTAACCTTACAGAAATATATTATAAGAAAATATATAACATAAAATGTGTTAAAACATATTTTATCGGGAAGGATAAAACAGTATATTTATATTTGTAAAAACAGAGATAAAATTAATTATAAAATTAATTATACAATGCAACGTCATCCGCGACCATCATCAAAATATAAAATTCATCGATCAGTAATAAAACAGTTAATATCGAAATCGACATTCAATCCACTGGGGCAAAGTACCTGGGTTTCATGTATCCAAGACAAGACAACTATACTAATATTTAGTTATAACAAAAAAACATTTGAAAGTGTCCACTGTCTTTAAACAATACTAACTAATTTGACAAACATAGATTCTTATCGAATAATGTTTATTATGTGTTGTCTATTTCAGCTCATAAATATTTTCTTCTGCTGCGTTCTAAAAGTGGTATTAAGACAAAATTGATAATGACATATATGATGCGGTCTGTAGTTAACATTAACAGTGCCCCCTGTAACTTAAATTGATTGTAAAGTCTTGTTCTTCTCTATAAAAATAACAAACATGGTATACTTACCTGCCCTGTTGTAGTGGATTTGCACAGCGCAGTTCAGATCTTCCTCTTCTCGGTTCCCTCTTCTGTGCTCCTGGCCTCTCCCTTCTGTTAAGTGCCCCCATAGCAAGCATCCATTTTTCCAGTGGTTGGTAGCTGCACTGGGAATCAGCCTGCAAAGAGGAGATCAGCTAAAAGTAGTTGGATCTGTATGTGCGTTAGAATTAATCGAAATAAGTCAATTAATCGATTAAAAAAATAAAATAATTAATCGAACACAAAAATTTTGATCAGTAACAGCCCTACTAGGAACAAATGACGTCTCCTCTGACAGCACAGAGATTTGTGTGTTTACACACACAAATCCCCATGCTGGCACTCATGCACGCGAACGCGCATGGCCAGCGGTGATCACGACCACCAGTTACACGCAGCAGGTCCCCCGTGCATGCTCTCTGTTGGCTCTTAAAGGGAACCCCGCATGGGTACGGGGTTTCATGCAGAGGTGACACTCTGCTCACATAAATAGACATGAGCCGGTCAGGAACTAGTTAAAAGAGATACAGAGATTACCTTATAATAGTTACAGCTAGTAGGTTGTCCTTGTCCCAAATAAATAGTACAACGATGTGTGTGAGTAGGAGGAGAAGATGATTTGGGGAGGGCTAATATCTAAATAAAATCAACCCCCTTCTAGTGATCCATGTCGTTTTTCTCCAAATTTATTTCATTCATTTTTTTTTTTCTGGTAATGTTCCGATTAGGAATTTTAGAAACAGATTGCTGAAAAGAGAGATATAACACCCATATTAACACATCAGCTGTTCCCTCCACCCAGATATGCTTTGGAGGAGTTATGACCTTTACATACAAATAAGTGCTAATATCCCATACCCTCCAAATTATTATGGTTACTGTTTTATTTTCTGTTCTGCTCATGCCAGTTTAGGCTGTCAGTGACATTATACAATTATTTGCTCTACCTGCAATCAACATGTCGCTGTGCTAATTTGTGGGTGTCTATAGAAACAGGTGCATAACTAGGCTCAGGAGCATAATCTTGTATGTTCTCCATACTATCTTGTACTGGGTATAATATCTTGCACTGGATTCCTACATTTGTATTCAAGGATACTGACAAATGGGACAAAAAGCCTGATTAGTTGTACAATTTTGCAAATGTGTATGTTTCCGATTACACATTAAATATTTATTACATAAGCAGCAATACTTGCCTTAATCGCATATCATCTGAAGTCATGATAGTTTTAACAATTTGCTATTTCAAAAAATAGCAGTGAGAAAGAGGAATTTCTGAATTAGTTAAAGCTGAACTCCATCCTTACCTTCAGTCTTGCACAGTTGTACAGGCTCCTGCCATGTCATAAAATTGTATACTCTGAATCCTCTGCACACTGTGAACTTATCAAGTGTGTATTAAAAGCTGCAGCAAGTCATATAGAAACCACCTTATTTCCAGGCTGGAGGATGTCCGTTGTTATTTGGGCCCTTTTCCCCCAACCTATCTGTTCTCGGCTCTCCTCTTTTATTCATTGGATGTACTTTCTTTTACTCGTGGAAGCTCAGCTTTCAGGAAGTTACAGTATGTACAGCCTTTCCCACCAGTCACAATAAGCCTGCATTGTGTAGATGAAATCAGACACCCAGTGATGAAACCCTCCGGTCTAAGGTATGTGATATATCCACAGCGGTGTCTTTTCATGTGACAACACCAAAGGAAATGACACTTAGCTACAATGTAAAGTAGTGAGTGTACAGCTTGTATAACAGTGTAAATTTTCTCTTTAAATTTGCTCCCCTCAAAATAACTCAACACACAGCCATTAATCTGTAAATCGCTGGCAACAAAAGTAAGTACACCTCTAAGTTAAAATGTCCAAATTTGGTCCAAATTAGCAATTTTCCCTCCCTGGTGTTATTTCACAGATCTCAGGTGTGAATGAGGATCAGGTGTGTTAAACTTGGTGTTATCACTCTCACTCTCTCATACTGGTCACTGGAAGTTTAACATGGCACCTCATGGCAAAGAACTCTCTGAGGATATGAAAAAGAGAATTGTTGCTCAACATAAAGAAAGCCTAGGCTATGAGAAGATTGCCAAGACCCCGCAACTGAGCTGTAGACCATACAGCGGTTTAAAAGTACAGATTCCACCCAGAACAGGCCTCGCCATGGTCAACCAAAGAAGTTGAGTGCACGTGCTCAGCGTCATATTCAGAGGTTGTCTTTGGGAAATAGACGTATGTTTGCTGTCAGCATTGCTGCAGAGGTTGAAGGGGTGGGGGGTCAGCCTGTCAGTGCTCAGACCATATGCCACACACTGCATCAAATTGGTCTGCATAGCTGTCATCCCAGAAGAAAGCCTCTTCTAAATATGATGCACAAGAAAGCTTGCAAACAGTTTGCTGAAGACAAGCAGACTAAGGACATGGATTACTGGAAACATGTCCTGTGGTCTGATGAGACCAAGAACTTATTTGGTTTAGATGGTGTCAAGCGTGTGTCGGCAACCATTGTGGTGGGAGTGTCATGGTCTGGGGCTGCATGAGTGCTGCTGGCACTGGGGAGCTACAGTTCATTGAGGGAACCATGAATGCCAACATGTACTGTGACATACTGAAGCAGAGCATGATCATCTTCCTTTGGAGACTGAGCTGCAGTCCAACATGATAATGACCCCAAACACACCTCCAAAATGGTCACTGCCTTGCTAAAGAAGCTGAGGGTAAAGGTGATGGACTGGCCAAACGTGTCTCCAGACCTAAACCCTATTGAGCATTTGTGGGGCATCCTGAAATGGAAGGTGGAGGAGCGCAACGTCTCTAACATCCACCAGCTCTGTAATGTTGTCGTTTATGAGTGGAAGAGGATTCCAGAGGCAACCTGTGAAGCTCTGGTGAACTCCATGCCCAAGAGGGTTAAGGCAGTGCTGGAAAATAATAGTGGCCAAGAAAAATATTGACACTATGGGCCCAATTCGGACACTTTCACTTAGGGGTGTACTCACTTTTGTTGACAGCAGTTTAGACATTAATGGCTGTGTGTTGAGTTGGGACAGTAAATTTACACTGTTATACAAGCTGTACTCTAATTTACATTGTAGCAAAGTGTAATTTCTTCAGTATTGTCACATTAAAAAATATAATAAAATATGTGAGGGGTGCACTCACTTAACAACCTATGCAAGCCATGCATACAAAGAAACAAAAACAAATAAGTTCAGAAATTAAGTTATGTGTAATAAAATTGAATGAAACAGGAAAAAATTTTGAAAAAGCTAACTGAATTTATTTAATACTTGGTACAACATCCTCTGTTGGTAATGACAGCTTCAGGTGGCCTCTTGTATGGAGAAACTAGGCACATGCATTGCTCAAGTGTAATTTTGGCCCATTATACACAGTCTTCAAATCTTGAAGGTTCCGTGGGCCTCTTCTATGATCTCTGATCTTTTTTTCCCATAGAGTTTCTATTGTATTTAAGTAAGGTGATTGGCTGAGGTATTGTAGCAACTGTATCTTCTTTCTTTGAAACCAATTGAGAGTTTCCTTGGTTTTGTGTTTGGGATCGAAGGAAAGGGTAAGTGAACCAACAATGCACTAGCTTAAAGAAACCTATTTAGAAAAATAAAAAACAAACTTTTACAACCCCTTTAATTCCTTTTTTCTTGACTCTTTACCTTGTAGTGTTCTTCTGGCCCCACCTACAATGCTTCTGCTTGGTTGCTATGGGTGTTCTGTAGTCAAATAAACTCTCTGAGCAAAGTACAAAATGCCCACTGGAACCACTCGAACCTTTTTAGTAACAAGCAGACACTTCAGTAGTACTATGAGCCAAGGTTGGCATGATGATGCAGCTTCCGTAATGACCTATGCTCACAGAAAGTGGTTGAATGGCCCTGTGTATCATTCGGCCTGGTGGAGAAGTAAAGCTCTGTATTGCAGAGTGGTGAGACTGGAAGCCTTTTTAGTTTATAATTTTATTGAAAAGAGTTGGGTTTAAATATGATAATAATATCCTTTCAGTAAACAGCTGACATATCTTTTACTGTTTCTTTTCAGTGGCTAACCATATATAAACTCAGCCAGGGACAGAACGTGGTCTGAACATTTATTCAGTTCAACTATAAGAAAATCATTTGCATAATCATTTTGCCTGAGCCAGCCATTCTAAACAGTTAGCTCTTATAATTATCGACTCATCATAAATGCATTTCTGCAGGGTTACAAAATCTCAAAAAGAAAAGAGAGGCAAGCATGGATAATGGATGGCAAAGAAAGGCTGGTTAGCAATCTTTTAGTTCATCCCCTAAATATTTTATTCTTCTGTATCTAAAGAAATGGTTTTCAGATTACAGATGATAGCTTTTGGATACGGTCCTAAATTACTCTATCCCTCCAAATCCTTTCAGCCTTTGCAATTACATACTATTGTCCTATTTTAAAGCTGGCAATGTTTGATAGCATGGGCAATATACTATGTGAATATTATCAGAATGAAAATATATGCTTTTGCTTTTCAGACCAACTTACCAGCTGCATTCTCCATGGGGGTACTATTACAACCATATTGTGTTGTCTGTCTTCTCTAAAACAGCTATTCCAACAGGGCAACAGCAAAAACATAACAGTACTTTTAGATACAACGTTAACAGATGTAGCAGGCAATACTGCTGTTACAGTATGTCATTTTTCATGCCTTATTTTAGTTACATGAGTTCTGCGCTGAGAGACATTGACACTGTAAATTCCCACTGGCACATTGGGGGACAGTAATTGGTTTCTTGTTTATGTATTTATTTTTTTAAATGATAAATGTATGTTAAAGTGAAACACTAGCTGAGGAAAAACATTCTTCTTAGGTCAGTTATTTAAAGTGATTGTAAAGTCTTGGTTTTTTTTTTTCTTATAAAAATAACAAACATGTCATATTTACCTGTTCTGTTGTAGTGGATTTGCATAGAGCAGTCCAGATGCTCCTCTTCCAGGGTCCCTCGTCTGTGCTTCTGGCCCCTCCTTCCTGTTTAGTGTCCCCACAGCAAGCAGCTTGCTTTGGGGGTACCCAAGCCGAGTCACAGCTCCCTGTGTCCATTCAGACATGGAGCCCCCAACCCAACCCAGCCCACTCTCTCCTGATTGGCTATCTGACTTTTATTGACAGCAGCGGGAGCCAATGGTGCCACTGCTGTGTCTTAGCCAGTCAGGAGGGAGAATCTTAGATGGCTAAGACACCTATGGACATTACTGGACATATAGGGACCTCAAGTAAGTGTAAGGGGGTGGGGCTGAGGGGGCTCTGAAGGCTTTTTATCTTAATGCATAGAATTCATTAAGATAAAAAACTTCTGACATTACAATCCCTTTAAAGTTCAAGGGTTTTAGAGAATCTCACAGTGTTTCTTCTATTTTAAAGTTAATTAGAAAGGTCGTCCCATTAACTTTATTAAACTGACTGTTGAGTGGAGGGTCTGCTTGCTCTAGTTGTTTGATCATTCCCAGTGCTGTAGGAAAAAGAGAAAGCACTGCATCCTTAACACTCCTGAAAGCATTGCAAGTACAGACATTTGGAAGCAATTACATCAGCAGGAAAGCAGTTTTCTTGGGGTATTCATGCCACAAATTGAATAAAGGACTCGTACACACTCGGTTTTTAGCCCTGGTACTTAAGGCTCTGGCAGTTAGCTTCAGATGGTGTGCACACTAGCCCCACCGCCAGCAGCCTATCAAACGCTATGAGAGTCTGATAGCTGCTGTGCCTGGGTAGTGCTGGGCAGTGCACCTAACAGTTTGTATGTTTAGAGCAGTGTGCACCCAGAAATGAATGCCCAGAACGCAAGCAGTCTGCACCCTGGGGCATTTGTCCTCAGGTGTATACTATCCTAAATCAAAGTAATGCTGAGTGTACCCTTCCAGACTTGTCTAGCCACAGCAGCTGTCAGACTATTGTATTTTCTTTCTGTTTTCCTCTTGGGTTAAAACATACCATATGTAATTGCTAAACAACCAATTTTATAATTTTATTTAATTAGCTGTACATTTCAGTCTGCATTCAGCTATGATTTTCTAAACTTGCCTTAAAAAGTTATGGCAGCAGATGTCTGGTGATGTTCTGTGCTGAGACTGGCCTCATACACAGTGGGTGTTTAGCCTGGTACATGAAGCTTCGGCATTTAGCTGCAGTTGGAAGGCATATATACCCCTCCAGCCCCACCACCCACCACCTGTCAAGCTCTATGAGAGTCTGATAGCTGCTGGGACAGGGCTGGGTGGTGCATTCAGTGGTACTTTCATTTAGGGTACTATGCACCCAGGAATGAATGCACACTGCTCTACACATACATCGTTCTAGCTGCACTACCCATCCCAGCCCAGCCACAGCAGCTGTCAGACTCTCATAGAGTTTGACAGGCTGACAGCTGCAGGTTTGGGTAGTCTGTCTGTGCCCTCCAATCTCAACTAAATGCCAGAGCATCGTGTACCAATGCTAAACATCCAGTTTGCTTGAGGTCAAACTCAGTACATGACATTACCAGACGTCTGAAGTCATGGATTTTTTAGGCAATTCTAGAAAATCTTAGGGAATGAAAATATAGTTGTAGTAGCAGCTACAGCCAAACTTCCACTGCCTCCAGTTCTCAGCAGTATACTTAGTGGTTTCATGACAGGATCCTAACTCTTCATTGCAGCTAAAAAGGTCCAGAGACACATGAGGCTTCATGGAACACTGCAGGAAGGGTAAAGAATTTGATTATGCATGATTTGTATGTGGGAAAATGGCAGTATGCTGCATTGTAAAATTACATATACAGTATCGTGTCCTTGATATGAAAATTTGAGACATAAGAAAAAAAGTGAACCTCCTCCAAAAGTTACATCTGGTAATGAAATGTTACAACTTGCAATCAAAATGTGAAAGGCGTTATTGTAGTCATTAGGGACCACTATTATTTTACAAAAGCATATAGTACAGGTCCAAGATTCACTTGCATCTGCTGTAGGTTAAGTTTTGCCTGTAGTAAATCAACCCAATACATTCCCTAGAAAGAATTCGGTTACATGAATTATTGATGTTTCTGATTGTTGCTGCATTAAACATCCACATAAGAAATTTGATGGAAAATCCTTTGGACTTTCTTTCTGATCGCAAATGAACTACATGAATCTATGGAGGCGGACCTAGCAGACATTCATAAAATATAACCAAAGCCTATTTTATTTCTGATATAAGAAAGCATGTGTAAAACAGCATGCGTGACATTGAATCCTTTGCTACAGCATGAGAGGTAAATAAGGTAGTAAAAGTGTGCATGCATTTACCTATTTATCCTTACCATTCCGATATATGTCTTTCAACAGTGAGAAGCTATTCCCTGTAACACCTTAGTAAGGATTGTTTAAAAAAAACAAAGCTACAATCCAATACTGAGGATCAAATTAAGAAAATAATCTGTGTCATAAGAACTAACCTTTCCACATTATAATCAAACCCAAAAATAGAGCAGTATTTTACTGCTTTACATATACAACTCGTACCTAAAAAACCTAATAAATACATAAAAAAAACTCCACCACGTGTTATTTAAGGTTGACTGGAAAAAAAAATGTTATGCTTCACATACCAACAGTTGCTCAGACTAGAACAGCTTTTGGAGTACTAATACCAGGCTTACAGCAGGAACACTAAATAAGGGGTCATGTTTTATACAGATTCTTAAATGTGCTATAAATAAAATAACCATCAGTGAAAAATGTCCCGAATTATGTGGGGGAAACAGGAGAAACTTTGTTCCAATAACTGCATCTTCTCACTCTCACAACCTATAGCATGGTCACCATTTTTTGTAGAATTAATACATTATTGATCGTATGGTGCCTATGGGGAACCTCAATAGATAAGGATAGAGAAGAGAGTAGAATTGTAAACCTATACATACGATATCTCACAAAAGTGAGTACACTCCTCACATTTTTGTAGATATTTTATTATGTTTTCATGTAACAACACTGAATAAATTACACTTTGCTACAATGTAAAGTAGTGAGTGTACAGCTTAAAAATAACTCAACACCCAGCCATTAATGTCTAAACCACTGGCAACAAAAGTGAGTATACCCCTAAGTGAAAATGTGCAAGTTGGGCCCAATTAGCCATTTTTCCTGCATGGTGTCATGTGACTCGTTAGTGTTACAAGGTCTCGGGTGTGTTAAATTTGGTGTTAGCGCTCTGGCACCTCATTGCAAAGAACTCTTTGAGGATCTGAAAAAAATTATTGTTGCTGAGCTGCAGCACAATGGTCAAGATCATACAGTGTTTTAACAGGACAGGTTCCACTCAGAACAGACCTCGCCATGGTCGACCAAAGAAGTTGAGTGCACGTGCTCAGCATCATATCCAGAGGTTGTCTTTTGGAAATAGACAGTGCTGCCAGCATTGCTGCAGAGGTTGAAAGGCTGGGGGGTCAGCCTGTCAGTGCTCAGACCATATGCTGCACACTGCATCAAATTTTTCTGCATGGCTGTCATCCCAGAAGGTAGTCTCTTCTAAAGAATACCTGCATACAGTTTGCTGAAGACCAGCAAACTAAGGACATGGATTTCTGGAAACATGTCCTGTGGTCTGATGAGACCAAGATAAACGTATTTGGTTCAGATGGTGTCAAGCGCATCTATCCTACAGTCAAGCATGGTGGTGGGAGTGTCATGGCCTGGGGCTGCATGAGTGATGCAGCCAAGCAGGTGATGGCCTAGCCAAGCATGTCTCCAGACCTAAACCCTATTGAGCATCTGTGGGGCATCCTCAAACGGAAGGTGAAGGAGTGCAAGGTCTCTATCATCCATTAGCTCTGTGATGTCGTCATGGAGGAGTGTAAGAGGACACCAGTGGCAACCTGTAAAGCTCTGGTGAACTCCATGCCCAAGATGGTTAAGGCAGTGCTGGAAAATAATGGTGGCCACACAAAATATTGACACTTTGGACCCAGTTTGGACATTTTCACTTGGGGGGGTGTACTCACTTTTTTTGCCAGTGGTTTAGACAATAATGACTGTGTGTTGAGTTATTTTGAGGGGACAGAGAATTTACACTGTTATACAAGCAATAAATTCACTACATTGTAGCAAAGTGTAATTTTGTCAGCGTTGTCACATGAAAAAATATAATATATTTACAAAAATGTGAGGGGTGTGCTCACTTTTGTGAGATACTGTATGTTCAGAACATTGGACTGTGATCTAAACAGAGGTAAAAAAATGTATGTGCCACTAAGATTTCAACTAAAGTAAATTGTTACATTTGAACAGCAAGTGCAGTATGTTCCCTTTCCATTTGATAGCTGTATAGAAATGCCTAAAGCCTCTGATCACAATCACCATCAACTCAATCTTGGGCATGACATGTGTCAGGACTCCGTATCTCTCTGTGCCAAATGCCTACTGCTTGATGTACTATTTACTATGTATATCATAAACTTTATATACAAGTAGTATCACCCATGTGTATAAATGTGTGGTTCTTACCCTTTTTCAGAATTGTGTCACTCTTTGTATCACTTATATTTATCATCATTGAAAGGGAAAACCAAACACATTTCAAAATCGTTATCCTTAGTTCAATGACTGGCAACACTTGAACTCTAACTGTTCTGCTTTAATTATCCTATAATACCATACAACTCTCTGCTGCAACAACTGCAATTGTATATTATTCAATACTATTCTACTAACATAACACATTTTGCTGGGGACCACATAGGAAATTCAAACTGGCATTTTTTACACAGATTTGCGGTCATCATAAGGGGCAGTCACATGTATTAGATGCTTCTAGTTAAGTTGACGGCAATATAATTTTAATAGAATTAGCAGCTTGAAGAAGGTTATTTAGGTATATGTAAACCAGGGGTTCTCAACCCATGGCCCTCTGATGTGGCCCTGCTCCTGTGAGGATAGGGGAAGTAACTCCACAGCAGACATAACTAAAAGGTTTCATAGTGTAGTATGTTTATTGATGTTGAAAAGGTAAAATTAGGTATTGCACTCACATGTATATGTGCCTTTAACTGGCACTGGTATGTACAGCCTGTGCGGTTGACTGGTTTATTCCCCAGACGGTAGTGTGGTCCAAGCCTCGTTCTCTCCACCACCATTCCTGAAACATACATCGAAGCGTGAATTCGTCACTTCCCAATCCAATGTGACATCATATCCGGGCAGTGAGAATGAGGCTTGAACCACACGGCAGCGCTGGGGGAATAAACCAATCATACGCACAAGCTGTACACACCAGTGCTGGTCAAAGGCACATATACAATTGTCCTCGTAAGTTTACACACCGTGGGCGAATTTATGATTTCTTGGCCAAAACATTTTTCACTCATGGTTAGTGTTTGGCTAAAGCCATTCATTAT
Organism: Rana temporaria; assembly: GCF_905171775.1. Lineage (NCBI taxonomy): Eukaryota > Metazoa > Chordata > Amphibia > Anura > Ranidae > Rana > Rana temporaria. The sequence goes on from NC_053491.1 coordinate 133,091,616, forward strand.
CAGTCAACTATGTTTACTTTTTTTAAATCATAATCACAACAGAAAATGTTACCCTGAACAAACGTTTACATACCCTGGTGATTTTGGCCTGATAACATGCACACAAGTTGACACAAAGGGGTTTGAATGGCTATTAAAGGTAACCATCCTCACCTGTGATCTGTTTGCTTGTAATTAGTGTGTGTGTATAAAAAGGGAAAGGGATATAAAAAGATATCCAAGGGATTGAGAATGCCAATCAGCAGTGTTTAAACTCTAACCAAGAAGTGGAAAATGAGGGGTCTGTTGAAACCAAGCCACCGTCAGATAGACCAACTAAAATGTCAGCCACAACGGCCAGGAAAATTGTCCGGGATGCAAAGGAAAACCCACAAATAACTTTAGGTGAAATAAAGGACTCTCTGAAAACATGTGGTGTGGCTGTTTTTAGATACACAATAAGGAGGCACTTGAAGAAAGATGGGCTGCATGGTCGAGTCGCCAGAAGAAAGCCATTACTACACAAATGCCAAAAAGTATCCCGCTTACAATACACCAAACAGCACAGAGACAAGCCTCAAACCTTCTGGCACAAAGTCATTTGGAGTTATGAGACCAAAATTTTGCTTTTTGCCCACAACACTACATTTGGAGAGGAGTCAAAAGGCCTAAGATGAAAGGTCTACTATTCCTACTGTGAAACATGGAGATGTATTGCTGATGTTTTGGGGATGTGTGAGCTACAAAGGCACAGGACATTTGATCAAAATTGATGGCAAGACTAATGTAGTATGTTACCAAAAAATACTGGAGGAACATTTGCATTCATCAGCCAGGAAGCTGCACAAGGGACGTACTTTAACATTCCAACATTACAATGATCCAAAATACAAGGCCAAGTCGACCTGTCATTGGCTACAGCAGAATAAAGTGAAGGTTCTGGAGTGGTCATCTCAGTCTCCTGACCTCAATATCATTGAGCCACTCTGGGGAGATCTGAAACATGCAGTTCATGCAAGACAGCCCAAGAATTTACAGGAACTGGATTTTTTTTTGCAAAAAAGGAATGGACAGCTTTACCATCTGAGAAGATAAAGAGTCTCATCCACAAATACTACAAAAGACTTCAAGCTATCACCTCTGGTGAGTTCACACCTATCACTTAAACACTAGTGGTGAAGATAAAAGGACATTTTCATATTGAAGCACTGTATTTGTGTTGGGAACAGTCACACTGGACTTTATTTATTCATTCATTTGTTATGGTTAATAATATGTTAATAATCCATTTCATGCATTTATATATATTCACTATGGTGGTTTTATGTTATAGATATGTGAGCGCCATCTTTTATATTTACTTTTATGAAGGGGCAGCTACATTTCTTTAGATGTCTTATTTATCAGGGCGCCACAGGCTGATAATATATTTTTTAATCTTGTGTTTATACTTTAAAGCATATGGTTAACATACAATGAATGCTTTAACGCTTAATTCAAACTTGCGCTGCTGTACATTGCTGTAATTAACAGCACAGCCCAGAAAGGGAAAACTATGTTGTTTAAAGTAGTGTTCAGAGGGTCATGTTTATCCACAGAAATATCAGGCCACTGCTTGTGTATGAGAGACAAACCTTGACTCCCCTATGTGTTAGCAGAATGGGGGTTTTCACTTAGCTGAAAAAAAAAAATCTTTGTACAGAATTCCACATACAGGAAGTTTTTGAGAAAGTGAAATTTACTGTTATTTGTTTTTATTTTCAAAATTATAACATAAAAATGATAGAGGAAAATTGAGAATATTAGTACAGTTGTTAAAATATTGTTACTTCCAAAATGATTTATATATTAAGGAAGGTTTAGAGAATACAAGAGAGGAGAAAACAAATCCTCAAATAGTTGTTAAGGTTGAACCAGTTTAACCTGGGATTAGTTATACAAGCTGTTTAGGGAGCATGCTTCAGATCTGAGGTAAGCAAAGGCCTGCAGATCAAAAGCTTAAAAGTGACACTCGTAATGAGCTCGTTTGCATTCATTTAGGTTCAGTCAATTACATTTTTCGGTATTTCTTGTTAACAATGTCTAATCAACCTACAGTATGAGCAAGTGCCTTCTATAGAATTATTATTATGATTAATAATGTGATTTTAAAATAAACGTTTTAGTATAACATGAATCAAAGTAAAACAGTACATTTTATATAAAATTGTAAACAACAAACGTTAATAAAAAGTATTAATTAGATGAGTTTAATTTGAATTTAAAGCAGTAAACTTATGAGAAGTAAAAATACACTGTGTTTACAGCATACATCAAAAGTGTTGATAAAAATAAAGTTTAAAATGGCAGCTCATTGAAAATACAGCATAATTGACATCTGTTGTGTGACTGCTCATTTGCAAAACATTACAAAGTCACTGCATATTATTAACTGTTATTGTACATCGCAACACTTGTACTCTCACCTAAAACTTGCAGATTGTATTATACAGCAATAAGCTACTTGACATAATGTCAGTGTTTGCGCATAACTCTCATAGCTTTCCAGGGCACCATGAGGCCTAAAACTCAAGGCCCTGTAATATATAAAACCTAAACTATCTGTGACAAAATTGACTGTTGCCCCATACCCTCCTGCCTCCCACAACTCCCTGTTGGTTACTGGAGCCACATATAAATTAAGACTGTCAGTAGTTGAGAAATGGGAATTGTCCCACATGACATCCTATTTTGGCGCATTGCATCTAATCAAATGTTGCAGCACATATTGTATAATGTTTTTGTTGCATAGTAGAATATGTAACTGTCTAGTGCCATCATCCTATTGGCACACTACTGCACACCTTTATTCCATACAAACATTGACAAACACATTTTCTGTACCATTATTTCTCACAGATTGTGAGACTTTTGGGCAGAAAGCCCAATATGGGATTTTTTTATGATACTCAGGGCTTTTTTTTTTTTTACAATTCAAACACTTCATGCTGAACTGTTTTTTGGCACATCCAAAAAAGTAGGTTTATGTGCCAAATGTTTGATGCACTAACAGTAATTTATTTATCCCATTGTGTTGAAGTCCCAATACAGAATTGTGAGAGACAGCAAGGGGAAGCTTAGTGTTAACATTCTCTAAACAATTTTAAACTTTACATATTATAGCACCAATCTGTGCACCCGAAATTACTGGCATTTCATCTGTGATGCCAGTTTTACTCATTTGAGGCAAAGACGATGGTTCAGATTGATGGAGGGCCTGACGCAAACTCTAGATGCTCAAGGTTTGCCAAAATGAAATGGTCAAATTTGGTCTGTTTTCCCCCGCCAAACCTCTGCCAGCTCCTGACAGAATTCAATTATTTAATGTCAGTATCACTACCTCCAGTAGAGGAATGACTTACCAGCCCATCCACTGCCTTCTTTTACATAGTCAACAAGCCAGTTGGTATCCTGGGGGACATAATTGACCAAATATGACATAAGACAGATTTGATGGTCTGTTTGTCTACATTTAATAGGTGACCAGGAGCTGCCATTTGTGGTAAGAGTCTGTCAGGAACAGGGTCATTATGTTTGGGTCACCATGTTAGTTTATTTGGGTTGTCAGGGTGTCATTCTTGGATTTAGGACAATGGATTCCTAGGGGTTTAACGATGTGATAGATGATGGATTTACACCAGAGGATTTTTTTGTGTTTTAGTTTTATGTAATTAAAGGATTTTATGTACAGTCTGTGTGTTTATATACTATGTACATTTTTATAGGGTTACTATGCATATTACAGTACCAAAAATGTAGTTTTTTGGGGGGGGTCCATGCCATTTTCTTTTGTTGTGCATGGGGACTACATTATGTATTTTTAGGGTGACCCCTTGCAATTATTTTTTGCATGTAGTCCCTATTGCGTGTTTGTTTCTTCTAAATGAGTAATCAGGGGTTTTAAAGGGGGCTTCTAGCATCTAATAAACCATCCAAACCCCCCTAATGCTGCCAAACACAAAAGAGCCTTGCTTTATCAACCCAAACATCTTAATCAGGCAAAAATTCAATAATATCACATACAGTAGGTGTTTGTGATATTGTGCTTTTAGCACGACAGCGTCGCGCTGATACTCGGCGACAGGGTGCCGAGATCTCGCCGACATCTCACACTCACTGGAATAGTGACAGCACATTCCAGCAAGCGCGTCATAGAAGCGACGGGAGATCCGACTTGGATTCCCGCCAATTCTACACGTGTGCGGCGTTTGTTATGAATCCTGAAGGGGAAGTCCCCGCCGGATTTTAAATAAAAATCCGGCATGGGTCCCCCCTCAGGAGCATACCGGGCCCTTAGGTCTGTTATGGGTTGTAAGGAGAGCCCCCCTACGCCGGAAAAAACGGCGTAGGGGGTCCCCCTACAATCCATACCAGACCCGTATCCAAAGCACGCTACCCGGCCAGCCAGGAAGGGAGTGGGGACGAGCGAGCGCCCCCCCCTCCTGAGCCGTACCAGGCTGCATGCCCTCAACATGGGGGGGTTGGGTGCTCTGGGGCAGGGGGGCGCACTGCGGCCCCCCCCACCTCAGAGCACCCTGTCCCCATGTTGATGAGGACAGGGCCCCTTCCCGACAACCCTGGCCGTTGGTTGTCGGGGTATGCGGGCGGGAGGCTTATCGGAATCTGGGAGCCCCCTTTAATAAGGGGGCCCCCAGATACCGGCCCCCCACCCTAAGTGAATGAGTATGGGGTACATCGTACCCCTACCCATTCACCTGCAAGAAAAGTGGTAAAAACACAAATAAACCACACAGTGTATTAAAATATTTTATTTTTCTGCTCCGGAGGCCGCCCCCTGTCTTCTTTATTAGCTCTTTTACCAGGGGGGGCTTCTTCTTTGACGTCTTCGGGTGGGTGGGGGCCGCCGTCTGGTTCTCTTCCACCGCCGGGGGGGGGTGGCTTTTAAAAAAGCCCCCACCCCCCCGGCGGGTTTCCTCTGGCGTCTTCGGCGGGGCTCTTCTTCTTCCGCTATCCCGACGGGTCTTCTCAACTCTCCGGGGTTCTCCTTCTGTCTTCGCCGCTCTCCGTTGTTGACTCGTCGCACCCCGGTTCTTCGTCTCGCTGTCCGGTGTCTTCTTCCGTGATGTACGTCTTCTCCTTCCGTGCTGTGATGAGTTCTTCTTCCGTGCTGTGACGTCATGTTCTTCACTTCTCTCCTTCTCCCGATGTTGCCACGCCGGTCCTCCTCGCTGAAATGACGGATGCGCGCCTTGCATCGGACCTATATAGGCCTCACAGTCCCATCATGCTCTGTACCTACCCATGTGATACCTACCCACGTGGTAGGTATCACATGGGTAGGTACAGAGCATGATGGGACTGTGAGGCCTATATAGGTCCGATGCAAGGCGCGCATCCGTCATTTCAGCGAGGAGGACCGGCGTGGCAACATCGGGAGAAGGAGAGAAGTGAAGAACATGACGTCACAGCACGGAAGAAGAACTCATCACAGCACGGAAGGAGAAGACGTACATCACGGAAGAAGACACCGGACAGCGAGACGAAGAACCGGGGTGCGACGAGTCAACAACGGAGAGCGGCGAAGACAGAAGGAGAACCCCGGAGAGTTGAGAAGACCCGTCGGGATAGCGGAAGAAGAAGAGCCCCGCCGAAGACGCCGGAGGAAACCCGCCGGGGGGGTGGGGGCTTTTTTAAAAGCCACCCCCCCCCGGCGGTGGAAGAGAACCAGACGGCGGCCCCCACCCACCCGAAGACGTCAAAGAAGAAGCCCCCCCTGGTAAAAGAGCTAATAAAGAAGACAGGGGGCGGCCTCCGGAGCAGAAAAATAAAATATTTTAATACACTGTGTGGTTTATTTGTGTTTTTACCACTTTTCTTGCAGGTGAATGGGTAGGGGTACGATGTACCCCATACTCATTCACTTAGGGTGGGGGGCCGGTATCTGGGGGCCCCCTTATTAAAGGGGGCTCCCAGATTCCGATAAGCCTCCCGCCCGCATACCCCGACAACCAACGGCCAGGGTTGTCGGGAAGGGGCCCTGTCCTCATCAACATGGGGACAGGGTGCTCTGAGGTGGGGGGGGCCGCAGTGCGCCCCCCTGCCCCAGAGCACCCAACCCCCCCATGTTGAGGGCATGCAGCCTGGTACGGCTCAGGAGAGGGGGGGGCGCTCGCTCGTCCCCACTCCCTTCCTGGCTGGCCGGGGTAGCGTGCTTTGGATACGGGTCTGGTATGGATTGTAGGGGGACCCCCTACGCCGTTTTTTCCGGCGTAGGGGGGCTCTCCTTACAACCCATAACAGACCTAAGGGCCCGGTATGCTCCTGAGGGGGGACCCATGCCGGATTTTTATTTAAAATCCGGCGGGGACTTCCCCTTCAGGATTCATAACAAACGCCGCACACGTGTAGAATTGGCGGGAATCCAAGTCGGATCTCCCGTCGCTTCTATGACGGCTCTGTATCCATCGCGGCAAGCCAGCTCGGCGCTGGCTCCCGCGATGGGGCTCGTAGGTGCTCAATCTCGCTGAGAAAGAGAGCGAGATTGACACAAAATCGGGTTCACCTACTGTAATGCTAAATGTTTATGACACAGTCTGTGCATCCTCTTGTCTACCAGAAGCATTTATCATATGACACAGCAAGGTACTGCATGATCCTCTTATCTGTCAGGGAGAGCCCTTATGTGACACAGTTCCAATCTGTCAGGATCATTTGCCTGACAGGAGCTGCTGTCATGTGACACAGTCAAGGTTGGGCTCGATCCTCTTGCCTGGCAGGAATATATCTTGTGCAATAAAGTTGTGTTGGATCCTCTTCTCTTACAGGAAGATTTATCACATAATAAAATCCCTCCCCATGTGTTAATGTTTAATTATCTGAATGACAATGGCATTTACTGCCTGAGCATCACCTGTTCACAGTATCAAAAGCAATGTCATTCAACACTTTAGCAAAAAGTTGCCACTGTGCTAACATGTGTCCTCAGCAACCCAACTTGATCTCATCTGAATTTTTTGTTAATAAGTTACACACTTTTTCCTGCATGTGTTTCAATGAAGCATCCAAAGAGAAATAACGTATTTTTTTTTAAAGTAAACCATATATGTTTACTTTGAAGTTCATCATTCCTCTAATGCCCCATACACACGGTCGGTATTTCCGACAAGAAAGGTCTTATGTGAGCTTTTGGTCGGAAATTCCGACCAGGTGTAGGCTCCATCGGACTTGTCCTGTCGGAATTTCCGCCAACAAAAATTTGAGATCTGGTTCTCAAATTTTCCGACGGAAAAAACTCCAATTGGAAATTCCGATCGTCTGTAGCAATTCCGACGCATGCTCGGAAACAATTTGACGCATTCTCGGAAGCATTGAACTTCATTTTCTCAGCTCACCGTAGTGTTGTATGTCACCACGTTCTTGATGGTTGGGAGTTCAGAGAACTTTTGTGTGACCGTGTGTATGCAAGCCAAGCTTGAGCGGAATTCCATCGGAAAAACCATCCAAGGTTTTTCCGATGGTATAATACAGGTATTTGCACCCACGTCCGGGAATAGACTCCTGCAGGAGTTACGCCCCTTTGTGTCACCACCCCCCCCCCTTGCTGTCTTCTGGGAAACATACGGGTCCCAGGAGACAGTGGGGACAAGTGAAGGAGGTACCAGGGTCTCCACAGTTTCTCCAACATAAGTTAGAAGTGTTGAGGTAAATCCATGCTATATGTTATATAATTTTAATGAACACTCTTTATATTTCAGAATAAAAATCTGAGGTCATTCACATTACATAAACATTGCATTCAGAAAAATTACATGTTTTTTTTCTAACTTTCCACTATCATTTCCTAATAAAAATGTAAAACATTATACACAGTATATATAAATCCGCTACCTAATTAAATTAAAAGCCTATCTGACCCAAGAAAAAAAAATGTAGACTACAAAAGCTGGTAAAAGATGCACAGACAAGAAATTGCCAAGATACAGGGTATAGAAAAAAAAATGCTTGGGCTACCGGGAAAAAAGTCTCATAGGTGCAAGTGTTTAAGATATCATTAGCTACACATTAAACCATATTAATAAAAACAAATAATAATCTTTATGTCAGCAAAATTCAAGAAAATGCCAATAATTTGGTGTCAGTAACTGCATTGCAGATTATGGTATTTCTTCTTAATAGATTGACTGTGCTAATAATAGGTTCCATAAAGGTGCTAGACTGTTATGCTCCTTTGTTGAATGTGTGCTCCTTATAAAATGTTTGTCTGATTTTTGGTGTTTTATGACCTAGAATAATTGAAGAAGACAGCACAGAGAACTGGAAGTTTGCTTTGAAAATACAGACTTTCTTACATAAGCATTTTACTGTTTCATAACAATGTAGGACACGGTCACTTTAGTGAAATAACAATTTTTTTCCTAAAGAAGCATTCAGATGCTTTGATAAAAAAAATTGCCTTTAACACAAACACAGGCTGACTGCTATGAAAAAAAGAACTTAATAATTTATAGTCTCAGATCACTTAGTTATTTCTCATTTATTCTCTGCATCAAAACTATGAAGATCCTGAAAGAAAAAGTTTAGAACACATACAGTACCTGTAAATTGAAAATAGACATGGATGTCTAGAGCAGGGGTCTCCAAACATTCTAAACAAAGGGCCGGTTTATTGTCCTTCAGAGTCTTGGAGGGCCAGACTTTGGCCAGCAGGAGTGGAAATTTCCCTGGCATCATTGTTAGTAAACATCTGGTATTAGGGGGAGGAATAGTGCTTGATTGCTGGTATCATAGGGAGGAATAGTGCTCTATCAGTTGTGTCAGTGGGAGAAATGGTGCTCCATTGTCGATGTCAGATAGCAGAATAGTGTCTCATATCAGTGGGAGGGATAGTGCCCCAAGGGCCGGATAAAGGCAAGCAAAGGGCCGCATCCGGCCCTTGGGCTGCAGTTTGGAGACCACTGGTCTAGAGCAATAATCATGTTTTGGATTTCTTTACTTTGCATTATTGCACTGTTATTTACTGAGCTTCATAAAGTGAAGCGATTCCTGTATGTGTATACTAGTGCCAAATAAAATGGACTGTGCATATTAAGAAATACACATATTCAACATATGTTACAAATATATGGAAATGTATTAGGTTATCATCACATGCAGTCTATTTACTACTCTAATGCTGTGTACACATGATCATTTTGTAAAAAACAATGTTTTTCAGGCTCTAGAAAAAACTAAGGGGGTAATCCACAAAGAAGCGGCGCAACGTAATTTTTCCTATTTAAGTTACAACCCCGCAAAATTTCTACCTAAGTGCCCGATCCACAAAGCACTTACCTAGAAATTTTGAGCGGTGTAACTTAAATCCGGCCGGCGCAAGGCGTTCCTCTTCTCCAGGGGGCGATTCCCATTTAAATGAGGCGCGCTCCCGCACCGGCCGTACTGCGCATGCTCGTGACGTCATTTTCCCGACGTGCATAGCGCGAAATTACGTTACGTCGGGCTTTGTGGATCGCGACGGGACAATAAAGTTGCGTCGGGTAAAAAAAAAGATACGGCGCCAAAAAAAAATTTAAAATTAAAAAAAAAATCGCATCGCTAGCAAGAAAGGTCTGTTTTTACAAGGTGTAAACAGTTTACACCTTGTAAAAGCAGCCCTAATTTTGCGTTTGCAAAATAAAACTTACGGAGAAAAAACTAAGCTGAAAAGCTTTGTGGATCTCCGTAAGTCCTAATTTGCATACCCGAGGCGGCATTTTGACGCAAAATGCCCCCAGCGGCGGATGCTGTACTGCATCCTAAGATCCGACAGTGTAATTCAATTACACATGTCGGATCTTCGTCCTAACTATGGGAAACTGATTCTGTGGATCAGTTCCATAGTTAGGACCAGGGATACGACGGAGTAACAGCAGTTACTCCGTCGTATCTCTTTTGAGGATTTGGCCCTAAGTTTTTTTCAACTTCATCATTAAAATGGCCTTGCCTACACACGATCTTTAAAAAAAATGCTCTAGCAAAGCACGGTGACGTACAACACGTATGACGGCACTATAAAGGGGAAGTTCCATGCGGATGACGCCACCCTTTGGGCTGCTTTAGCTGATTTTGTGTTAGTAAAAGACGATTTGCGCTTTTCTGTCTGTTACAGCGTGATGAATGTGCTTAGTCTATTACGAATGGTAGTTTTACAGAACGAGCGCTCCTGTCTCATAACTTGCTTCTGAGCATGCACAGGTTTTCACATCATTAAAGCCCACACATGATAATTTTTTAACCTGAAAAACTACGTTTTAAAACGTTGTGAAAAAAATAGAGCACGTTCGAAAAAAAATGTGCCCTTTTTTTTAGAACCCAAAAAATGCTCTGAAGCCCACACACGATCATTTTAAATGACTTTTTTAAAAAAACTTCATTTTTTAAACACCCGAAAAATGATCGTGTGTACGTGGCATTAGTTATGTTCAAAGACATAGGGGGTTATTTATGAAAGGCAAATCCACTTTGCACTACAAATGCACTGCAAGTACACTTGAAAGTGCACTTGTAGTTGCAGTCACTATAGATCGCTGTAGATCTGAGGGGAAGCTTTGAAATGAGGAGAAGCTCTGCTGATTTTATCATCCAATAATGTGCAAGCTAAAATGCTGTTTTTTCTTTGCATGTCCCCCTCAGATCTACAGCAACTGTACTTCCAAGTGCCCTTTTGAGTGCACTTGTAGTGCAAAGTGGATTTACCTTTAGTAAATAACCCCCATAGAGTACTATATGTGTGGGATATGTAGAACTTTGATATTTCAGACCGTATTCTAACTGTTCTAACTGTTATGCATTTCACAATAGTGCATGAACTATTGTGATGATGCACTAATGTTTCCTTTACCTAATAAAAATTGTTGTATTCCTTTGCTTCAACAAAAAGCTTTTGGAAGTAATATTAAAAAAAAAATACTTTTAGTGCAACACAACTGGGGAACCAATTGGGCTGGTTTCTTTGACTTGTTTCACTGTAAAAGAATGCTTTACTGTCTCATACAAATATATAGAGCACCAGAATTGTTGAAATGCTAAATATGTATCAATGAATAAATGACTAATAAAGCTACATAATATCACAGAAAACCTTTATACAATTAAAGTATTACCTACAATCATGCTACATTAACCTTATAACTGGAAGTGTAACAGAGAGCCATCAACCACATAGTGAAAATTGCAAGTGAAGTATGGGGCCTTCCGGGCACATGGCGCTTTGCCCGGAATAATGTAACAAACATTTAACAATATTAAAAGTGACAGAATTCTCACAGTTGCTATAGAAACCACAATCTAACTAAAAGTAGCACAAAATAGAATGTGATGAATTGAAAACCTCAATTGCACGACTTGTACAACTTTTTTGCTCATCGCAGCTTATGTAAAACAGTATAGATCAATTTGTTTTAATATATTATCCTCATTATGTTATTCATTTGAGTTAAATCTGAACTCCAGGCAAACAGCTAAATACACCAATGAAATACATTTGCGTGCTATAGGATTTCTATTTCCTTCCACACAGTCCTAGCTGTCAAACCACACACCCTGTCTGACAAGATGGGGGTCCTGATTTCTGCCTTTTTCAGTGAGCCTTACATGTTTGCTCCCTACTAACAGCCTGTGACAGACAGTAAAAGGAGAAGTGGAAGACTGATGAGCTCACGACCCTTTCATTCTGCTGTCTCCTCCTACCAGCATGTGCGTTACAATGAAGCACAATAGACTAGTGTTTTTATCTCTGTACTCCAGTCTGAGCTTGTCCCAAGAGACTGATACCAAGTCAAATTCAAGTTCCTGTACTACCTGTGTTAAGAAAAAAAAATATATATATATATATTTATAAAATAAATATATATACACAACATATGTTTTAATGAATACAATGCTGCTTTAGGCAGCTAAAGGACCCGGCAGTTTTTGCGATTTGGCACTGCGTCGCTTTAACTGACAATTGCGCGGTCGTGCGACGTGGCTCCCAAACAAAATTGGCGTCCTTTTTTCCCACAAATAGAGCTTTCTTTTGGTGGTATTTGATCACCTCTGCGGTTTTTATTTTTTGCGCTATAAAACAAAAATAGAGCAACAATTTTGAAAATAATATTTTTCTATAATAAATACCCCCCAAAAATATATAAAACATTTTTTTTCCTCAGTTTAGGCCGATACGTATTCGTCTGCCTATTTTTGGTAAAAAAAAACGCAATAAGCGTTTATCGATTGGTTTGTGCAAAATTTATAGCGTTTACAAAAAAGGGATAGTTTTATTGCATTTTTATGAATTATTTTTTTTTTTACTAATAATTTTTTCCTGACTGCGACATTATGGCGGACACTTCGGACAATTTTGACACATTTTTGGGACCATTGTCATTTTCACAGAAAAACATGCATTTAGAATGCATTGTTTACTGTGAAAATGACAGTTGCAGTTTGGGAGTTAATCACATGGAGGCGCTGAAGGGGTTATGTGTGACCTCATGTGTGTAGGGGGGTGTGGCTGTTGGTGTGGCATCATCGATTGTGATGCCCTATAAAAGGGAACACACGATCGATGATGCCGCCACAGTGAAGAATGGGGAAGCTGTGTTTACACCCAGCTCTCCCCGTTCTTCAGCTCCGGGGACCGATCGCGGGACTCCAGCGGCTATCGGGTCACAATTCCCGCGGCCACGGAGCTTCGGACCGGGTCGCGTGCACGCGCGCGACCCCACGGCTGGGCTTAAAGAGCCACAAACATGTACGTAAATGTGTGTCTTTATGTCTATCTGAAGTTCAGCTTTAGGCCTGAAGATAAATACTACTACATCATCGTACATATTTAATCACAGAATTGCATAAAATATTGGCTAGAAACATAATGTAAACGTATCCATATAATTGCATATTGCATATCCTATATTTACATTTCTCATGAAATTTGTTTCAACCACGTCAGCCTTGGAAGATTAGGCTGCTCAATGACCAGCCCATTTTTTGCAATTCGGCACTGCGTCACTTTAACTGGCAATTGTGCGGTCTTTTGACGCTGTACCCAAACAAAATTTACATCCTTTTTTTTCCCACAAATAGAGCTTTCTTTTGGTGGTATTTGATCACCTTTGCATTTTTTTTTGTTGCACTATAAACAAGAGAACAGCGACAATTTTGAAAAAAAAAAACACTATCTTTTACTTTTTGCTATGATAAATATCCCAATTTAAAAACAATAAAAAATGTTGCCTCAGTTATGCCTAGTACACACCAGAGGATTTATCCGCGGAAACGGTCCGGAGGACCGTTTCCGCGGATAAATCCTCTGGCGGATTTTGATCTGATGGTTGTACTAACCATCAGATCAAAATCCGCGCGGAATTCCCTCCACGGTGACGTGTCGCGCCGTCGCCGCGATGATGACGCGGCGACGTGCGCGACACGCTGAAATATAAGGACTTCCACGCATGCGTCGAATCATTACGATGCATGCGAGGGAAGGAATCGGACGGATTGATCCGCTGAGTCTGTACAGACCAGCGGATCAATCCGCTGGACTGGATTCCAGCGGATAGATTTCTTAGCATGCTAAGAAATTTTGATCCGCTGGAAATCCATCGCCCGGAAAAATATCCGCGGATAAATATCCGCTGGATCGTACAAACCAGCGGATCTATCCGCTGAAACCGGTCCGCGGATAAATTCCAGCGGATAGATCCTCTCGTGTGTACGGGGCCTTAGGCCGATATGTATTCTTCTACATACTTTTGGTAAAAAAAATCGCAATAAGCGTATATTGATTGGTTTGCGCAAAAGTTATAGCGTCTACAAAATAGGGGATAGATTTATGGCATTTTTATTATTATTATTTTTTTACTAGTAATAGGGGTGATCAATGATTTTTATGCTTTACTGCGGCGGACAGTCGGACACTTTTGATACATTTTTGGGACCGGTGACAATTATACAGCGATCAGTGCTATAAAAATGTACTGATTACTGTGTAAATGTCACTGGTAGGGAAGGGGTTAACACTAGGGGGCGATCAAGGGTTTAACTGTGTTCCCTAGGTGTGTTCTAACTGTGGGGGGGATTTGGGACTTACTAGGAGGAGAGAGAGATCGGTGTTCATACTCAGTATGAACACACAATCAGTCTCCTCTCCCCTGATCTGTCACAAGTAATCGCGGGTGCCCGCCGTCACTCGCCACTCGTATCGGCTTCGGTGGAAAGCCATGGACGCGAGCCCTTCTTGTGGCCAAAAGGGGAAGCGACGTAAGGTAACATTGTTTTGCCTAGGGGAGCCAGCCTGCCACAGTAAAACTGCGGTGGCTGGTCCGGAAGAGGTTAAAATGTTACTAAACTCAGGACCCTGCATTTACTATATCTGGTCTCCTACAGTACAGAACATGTAAATGCAATAGTTTAGTAAATATAAACTGCTAAATAACTTTAATCATCAGCAGTTAGAGCAGTCTTGTGACATCAGTGTCTGGTTAACCACTTGCTTACTGGGCACATATACCCCCTTCCTGCCCAGGTGAAATTTCAGCTTTCAGCGCTGTCATGCTTTGAATGACAATTGCACGGTCGTGCGACGTGGCTCCCAAACAAAATTGATGTTTTTCCCCCCCCACAAATAGAGCTTTCTTTTGGTGGTATTTGATCACCTCTGCTATAATATATATTATATATATATATATATATTATATATATATATATATATATATATATATATTTTAAATATTTTTTTCTCAGTTTAGGCCGATATGTATTCTTCTACATATTTTTGGTAAAAAATCGCAATAAGCATATAGTTATTGGTTTGCGCAAAAGTTATAGCGCCTACAAATAGGGGATAGAATTATGACTTTTTTTATTATTTTTTTACTAGTAATGGTGGCGATCTGCGATTTTTGTCAGGACTGTGATATCACGGTGGACACATCGGACACCTTTGACACATTTTTGGGACCATTCACATTTATACAGCGAACAACGCTATAAATATGCACTGATTACTGTATAAATGTGACTGGCAGGGAAGGGGTTAACACTAGGGGGAGATCAAGGGGTTAAGTGTGTCCCCTGCTAGGTGATTCTTACTATGACCGCCATTTTATTCTCTAGGGTGTCAGAAAAACAATTATATAATGTTTGGGGGTTCAAAGTAATTTTCTAGAAAAAATAAATGTTTTTAACTTGTAAAAACCAAATCTCAGAAAGAGGCTCGGTCCTTAAAGTGGAGGTTCACCCTAAAAACGTTTTTTTTTACATTAGAGCCAGCATAGTAAGGACATTTAATATCTGCAGTTTTTTTTTTCTCTGTACTTACCTTTATATCCTGATTTTGTCCAGGGCTTCCGTGTTCTGATGACTCCGGGACTGGGCGTTCCTATCCCAGCCTTAGGGTTCCGAGCTGCGAGTCGGCAATACGGCGCCTGCGCCCGCCATGTAGAGCTGACTGCACAGGCACCGTATAGTGCCGACTCGCAGCTCGGCTATTTCCCGACATCTGGTGACGCACGTTGTGCGACAGGTCACCTGTTTCACAAGCTGTCAATCATCGAACGGAAGGATAGGAATGCCCAGTCCCGCAGTCATCGGAACCCGGAAGCCCTGGACAACATCAGGATATAAAGGTATGTACAGAGGAAAAAAAATGACCTGCCGAAATGTAATGTCCTTAGTATGCTGGCTCTGCTAGATGTCATTTTAATTTTTTTTTTTTGGGTGAACCCCCGCTTTAAGTGGTTAAGGTTTTTAACATGCATGTCAAAAGTAAAAGACATACATGAGTCGAAAACTCCTAACGAAGAACTTAATAAAGTATGCTGTATATTCAGTATGTGTTTTATATTTTGAGCTGGAGATGTGCCCTTGGGAGTTCTGTTACCAACTCTTACAAAGCTAAGTAGTAAGATTAATTACTGCAAATATGTACAGTATATTCAATAATGACTCAAACATGCTAGAAGTCTGTGATAAGACAGGTTTTAACACTTTTTTTTCCAAGTTAAATAAAACTGAGTGTGACTAAGCCAGCTATAGTCTTGATTATTATCTACTCTTTTAACTTGTGCATTCAAAAGTAGATGCAAAATGTTGCACCTTCTAAAGGGAAGTGCTAATGTGTTCTACTCAGATACTGCTAATGTTTCTGGGAAGAAGTTGTGAAAGGTCACACTCTGCATAGTTCAGTAACACTTTTTACCACCTGCTATGTTTAAATAACATCTTCATATTCCATTGTCTTGTTTTTAAGTTAATGTGTTTGCTGTGCAGAATAATCACTGTTCACTGTCCTGCAGCAGTTTGATGAACATATTGCATTTTCCAACAAAAGAGCATTTTGTATTTACAGACAATGAAATATCTAAGGCCCCATACACACGAGAGGATTTATCCGCGAATACGGTCCAGCGGACCGTTTCCGCGGATAAATCCTCTCGAGGATTTCAGCGGATTTCTCTGCGATGGAGTGTACTCACCATCGCATTGAAATCCGCGCTGAAATCCTTTGGCGATGACGTGTCGCGCCGTCGCCGCGATTATGACGCGGCGACGTGCGCGACGCTGTCATATAAGGAATTCCACGCATGCGTCGAATCATTACGACGCATGCGGGGGATCCCTTCGGACGGATGGATCCGGTGAGTCTATACAGACCAGCGGATCCATCCGTTGGGATGAATTCCAGCAGATAGATTTGTTTAGCATGTCAGCGAATATTTGATCTGCTGGAATCCATCCCAGGGGATAAATATCCGCGGAAACAGATCCGCTGGAGTGTACACACCATAGGATCTATCCGCTGAAACCCATTCGCTGGGATTTTTCAGCGGATGGATTCTATCGTGTGTATGGGGCCTAGTGTTCAATTCAGCAATGAAATATCTTTTATTTCATTTTATGTGTTCCTTTTGAAGTATGTAAGCACTGTCTACATGTTTTTATCTGTGGTTGTTTTTTTTTCATTCGCTTTCATTTCAAAGGAACTTCTTCAAAAGCTCAATTTTCTGTTTGTCTTTATGAAGAAGCTTTTGTACATTTTCAACAGTTTATTGGAATTCACCAATGATTGCATGAAAATATAAACATAGACACTGATTCATTTTTGAAGGTATCGATTTCCTTCATGATTGTGTAGGTTTGGCAATTTGGGAGGTATTAGCTGAGATCTAGAGGTGCTCACTGCTGTAAAGTACAGCATGGAGAAACGTAAACAAAATAGAAGAGTGACAGCAGAAAAAAGACTTATGCCGCATACACATGATTGGAAATTCCAACAAGAAAAATTTGGATTTTTTTCAGACGGAATTTTGGCTCAAACTTGTGTTGCATACACATGATCACACCAAATTCCAACCGTCAAGAACGTCAATGAACAACACTACGACGTTCATTGCTTCTGAGCATGCGTCGACTTGATTCCAAGCATGCATAGGATTTTTCTCTGTCGGAATTGCATACCGACGATTGGAATTTCCGACAAGAACTTTTCCAGTTGGAAAATTTGAAAACCAGCTCTCAAATTTTTCTTGGCGGAGATTCCGACAGAAAAATTGCGTTGGAGCCTACACACGGTCGGAATTTCCGACCAAAAGCTCACATCGGGACTTTTCTTGTCGGAATTTCTGATTGTGTGTATGCGGCATAAGTGGTCCATTGAGTCTGCCCTTTTATTTTTTTTTAACCTTTCTGAGTATAGAGCTATGTTTGCCCCAAGCATCCATTAGTTTGAGTTCATGTCACTATGTTTTTGATATTAGCTTGATATTTAAACAGCACCATTTCCACTGCTTGTCCCTGGACTTTTTCTATCTTATCAATATCTTTGTGTAAGTAAGATTTTTCAAAACACTGTAAAACTTCCCCTTGCAGTCCAAAGCACAGATCGGGTGCCAATGTTCAAACAAGCTCATCCAGGCAGGCTGAAACAGAATGTAAAACAGAAGGTTTTACCAGGACCCAGCCACTATATAGAGTGGTAAAGATAAGGCTTCAGCCTGAACTCCACCTGGCTATACCCCCCTGACATGTTTTGCCCTGCCTATGGGATTTAATTATAGTCTATAAAGTATTGAACTGACTCTGACATTCTTAGTGATCCCTCACATTCATGGTGCGATCACTGTTTACATATGCGGGACCTACCTATGTGGTCAAAATTGCATGTGAGCATGGGGGGGGGAGAGGCACTTTAATTAATTAATATGTATTATTTATTTTATTTTGTTTCTATTCCGACTCTTTAATTGTTTACCATCAAACTGGGGGATGGGGGGGGGGGTTGCAGGTGCAGATGTACCTTTCTCGTCTCTGTTTTCCCCAGGCCACACAGACAGCGTTTGTAGGCTTTTCGGTGCGTTAATGGCAGCAGATGCCAATGGGATGGGCGCTATCGTTCTGCACCCTGTAGAAGTGATCAGGCGGCCGTAGAGCCACTTGGATCACTTTTACATTAAACAGCCATGGGTAGCCGTTCCTTCCGAGCCCTGTGCCGTGAACGGCGGCTCCCGCGTGCATGTGCAGGAGTGACGTCATTGCTGCTTGGGTCAATCACAGAGCTGGAGCTAAGAGAACCCGTAAGTAAGACAAGTGAAAATGGAAGTGGCTGCAGTGTTGACATTGCACTGCTGGAACAGCTTTGTTTTAAGGTAAGGTTCACATAATGTGCTAGTATGTGATGTATACTAGCACATTAGGACTTTACCTTGCAGGAAGAAAAATAAATAACAAATTAAAAGCGCTTTAATTGGAAGAGAGCAATTGCTGTCAGGACAGCCATTTTTCTTAGGGCTAGACAGACTGTATTTTTATGCTTTGGTTGGTATTTGTATTTTGCCATTATATATTAATTTCATGAACAAATCTTGCTTGCTCAACTGATAAATTCCAATTTTCCTCTCAAGGCATATGTGTTTTTTTAGTCATATGCTACATTGTCCAATGGACATATGCTGTATATCCTGCGGCATAAAGAGATGCATTAGCTAAAGCAAGGCAAAATCCTCCCTAGACTAAGCTATTTGTATTTATATAGTACTACGCACTCTGCTGATTGTGTTATGTATTCTGTACTATTTGCCAGGCTTTTATGATGCACTGCAATGTATTAAATGCCATAGTCATGTTTTATTGTGTATTCCATTATGTTCAATCATTTACACTTTTATGGTTTAATTATTCATTTTTTTTCATAAAGAGAAAATGAATTATGGTTGTAATTAAAAAAGGAATAACAAGGAAGCATAACATCATGGAAACAGGATTGCAAATACAGCATGTGCAGCAATTTAGCTTTTTCATTAGTGCTTATGTTTTCCAGTGCAAGAACCCTGGGCTAAATTCCCACCAGAGACCATATTTTAATGTAGTTTGGGATTTTTCAATTTGTTTGCTTTGGTTTCACCACCCAATCCAAAAAAATACTGCCAGATTAATTAGCCTTAGATATCGGTACAACCTGTAGCTTGTAAGCTATTTCTATTGACTGCTGTAAAGAATCCTATGTATTATTTTGAAGCACTTTAGAATATATCAAAGGTGTGTGAAATAAATAGTAAAAGCACTAATTAAAAAAAAAATATTGCAGCCTAATCAAAATAAGCAGTAATAAAAACCCAAGCCTTGTTATAACCTAAGGTATTGTAGTAGTTCACAGAAATTGGACTTGTTGCTTTATTTCCATTTCTATGACTTGAATGTAACTTAAAATAATTAAATTACAGTCAGTGCATCTCATTTATGGCAGTAGATACAGGATAGGTAAACTTGCTCATGTGTTGATGCGAATAAACTGTGATATTAAACTGAGATTGTATTTTCTCAGGGAAACCAAAAAAAAAGTATGCACTCTTTTTAGTAACAAACTACCGTATATACTCGAGTATAAGCCGAGTTTTTCAGCAATTTTTTTGTGCTGAAAATTCCCCCCTCGGCTTTTACTCAAGTCACCTTTTTGTGCCTGATCTCCCGGACTCTGGGAACCCGGTATCCGCCAGCCATAGGTCTACTGGACCCCAAACTTGGCACACATGTAGCCCCTTCCTCTTCCTCTACAAGTGTGCAAAGTTTGTTGTCCAGGGGACCTACGGCCAGGGAGCACCGATTTTTCAAAGTTGGGCACCCCTTCCATAGACTCCCATGTGAGGCATAGGCACAGTGAGGAATGGGCACAGTTAGGCATGGGCACAGTGAGGCATGCACATGGACACAGTGAGGCAAAGTGAGGCACAGTGAGGCATGCAGATGAACACCCTAGGCTTATACTCGAGTCAATAAGTTTACCCAGTTTTTTTTTTTGTGGTAAAATCAGTTGCCTCGGCTTATATTCGGGTTGGCTTATACTTGAGTATATACGGTACGTCATGACCTTCCCCTGTACTTTTTATAATGTGATATAGCATAGGGGTTAAGGTGTTTAGCAGGCTTCATATCATATGGGTTATGTTGTTCAGTAATGGATCTGCAGCTACCTCTAGTAATACAGGAACATTTACTGTGAGTTTATTTGCTTTTAAGAAATCTTATTAGGAAAATCCGTCATGGATCGCCGTAACTCCTAATTTGCATACCCGACGCTAATTTACGACGCAAACTCCCCCCAGCGGCGGCCGCGGTACTGCATCCTAAGATCCGACAGTGTAAAACAATTACACCTGTCGGATCTTAGGGATATCTATGCGTAACTGATTCTATGAATCAGTCGCATAGATACTCTGAGAGATACGACGGAGTATCTGAGATACTCCGCCGTATCTCCTTTGTGAATCTGGCCCTATGTCTATGACAATTATACACATTTTTTTTTTGAGAATATATTGGTCAGATTTACTAATACATGGGCATGCGCAATCAAGTATTGATGTTCATTCAAATGATCAAAATCTATGCTCATGGAATTTATCATTTGTACCTAAATGTTCTCCTACAGCAGTGGTCTGCAAACTGTGGCTCGGGGCCAGATGTGGCCCTTTTCTTGCCTTTATCTGACCCTTGGGATACTATTCCTTTCACTGATACAAGGCACTTTTCCTTCTACACCAACAGTGAAGCATAATTCCTGTCACTGATACTAACAATAGGGCACTATTACTTCAGAGACTGAAGAGAGACACGCCACTCCACATCCCAGGCATGATATTTTAGGGAATATTTTAAATTTTTATTGTTTCACTTTAATCATTATTAAAATCACTGCTCCTGAAAAAAAAAAGTTGTTTTTAAAAACGTTTTATTACATTGATACATGTCCCCTAGGGCAGTACCTGGGTTCCCATACACTTGTTATGGCAATAACTTTCATCTAAGTCAGGAATGTTTTGGTTCCAATGTAAGTGGATTCTCTCAAGTTCGAGATAGACTTTATCATGTTCTAGTGATCTCTTTGGTGCACATCTCTGGAGTGGAAAATCGGCAGGCACATTTTCTCTGCAACATTGTCTGGACCTAGAGAAATGGTCTCTCCAACTAACAGTGTTCTAGGACATCTTTTTGCATTGGGGATGCTATACATAGGGGTTTCTTTTATAAAACTGTAGAGTGCAAAATCTAGTGCAGCTGTGCATTGCAGCCAATCAGCTTCTACCTTTTGCTTGTTTAATTAAGCTTTGACAAAAAAAAAAAAAGAACTGGTAGCTGATTGGTTTTTGTGCATAACTGCACCAGATTATGCACTCTCCAGTTTTATTAAATCAACCCCATAGACTTGCTAGCTTCTCAGTTCAACAGAAAGCTAGACAGATCTGTTTTCAGGACATGGGACCACACATCGGCTGTAGCAAATGCACTGATGGTGTCATGGGATCAGTATATAGTAAACTATATCTTTCCTCCACTGGACCTTTTGCCTGGTATACTATGAAGGATGAAGGCCAGGGGAATTCCAGTCATTTTCAAAGCTCTAGATTGACCTTGGAGAATGTGGTTTTCTGAACTTGTTCAATCTGTTATCTGACACTCTGACACACAGTGGTCTCTACAGATCAGTCAGTTCCATTATCTAAAGGACTGTTCTCCTACTGTGATACTTGTTCACTGGCTTTTTTGACCTGGATAATGAAAACTAAGTTCTAAGAGATGGGGACATTTGGAATTTAGTTCTCCTATGTCAAAAAAGTATGTATTTGTTTGCTATCTTAGGTCTTAAATGTGGATACATAGAAACTGATTGTAGTTACACCTGTAAATACCAGTAGCACATCCTGATCACAATCAAGTCAAACATATCAGTGAAAACTTGTTCTGGTCCCTAAGTGGTATAAAGGTATGAGCGCTAAAGTGGTTAAACACATTTAAATTTCCGCTGTGTACATATTTGTTTGCCTGAAATTTCAGATTAAATTAAGTATGTAACTGTGTGGCTGTAGTATTACTATCCCTCTATTTTCCTTACAAATGTATATTTTTTTCCTGATGGACAAAGACATTTTCTTTTCATTCACTATTTTATTATTCTCTATTCTTTGAAATAAAAAATGAACATAGTCTAGTGATTTCCTAGTAGAACATATTAGTTTTTAATTAGTACAGTTTCTTCATTGAATATTCTCCACTTCTGACTCATATCACCTTACCTCAATAAAAAATTTAATTGACATTTTATTTTATCTCTGTGAAATGAATAGTTAACAGATGTTTTTATATAATTTCTTGGCTGTTATATGCACCAAGTAAAGCAACATTTTTATGATGTTTAATTTATTAAAAAGAAGGTTATGATCACATTTGCTTTTTAAAATGAAACTCAAGCTTTGGAGTAACACGCCTGTATATAAAGGGTGCAAAATGGTTTAATTTACAAATATAATCACAGTTATATATAGTTAAAGCTTACAAATAAGCCCCAAGCAGCGGACAAAGGACTAGTTGCTAGTATTGCCTGTGGTTGCCCTGCAGCAGATCTTTTCTCTATTACTGATTAACAATGCCTTGTTGTTTCATACTGTTTTCATAGTAGAGGTGGCCATTTTGGTAACGACGGGGCTTTGCTTCCTTATGTAATAACTCCCCCAAGATCATGGCTCATGATCTGATAGCTAGATTTTTGAGAATGGTGATGTGAAGAAAGCACAGATCCACATAATGGATGAAACAGGGATTGAGCCCTTTGAGTTCTTAGGTACTGCTTTCTTTGATGCGATAAGCATAATAGTGACATTGACATCACCAAATTTCACTTAAAATCACATGAGACTAGCAATCAGGGGCAGCAGTGCCTTAAAAGATATCACACAGCTGATATAGTGTACGTAGAACTGTGAGGCCCATACACACGATAGAATCTATCCGCAGATAAATCCGTGCAAACGGGTTTCAGCGGATATATTCTATGGTGTGTACACTCCAGCGGATAATTATCCGCGGATATTTTTCCGTCGAATCGCTTTTCAGCAGATAAAATATTTGCTGACATGCTTAACAAATATATCCGCTGTGAAGCTATCCGACGGATATATCCGTTGGTTAGTACACATTATCCGCGTATAAAAATCCCGCGCATGCTCAGACGAAATAAGGGGATGGGAGCACTCGTTCAGGTAAAACTCTCGTTTGTTTCTGATATGGCACATTCGTCCTGTTAAAGCTCTATTGTGTTGTTTCTTGCCTCTTTTTTTCTCTGCGTTCTCTTGCTAGAATAAACCCGTTTTCTTGCTAATGCTATCTATCCAGATGTTGTAACTTTATTGTAGTCCTCCACATGTCTATGTTTTGTGTTTAATTTTTAAATGGAATTTTTTTTTGTTTGGTGTTTTATTTTCTTAATATTTTTTGTGCAATTTCTGGCACCATTGTTTTTTCATGCACATTTTTTTTTTTTTGGTTGCAATTTCTGGCACCATTGTTTTTTCAAGCACATTTTTTTTTTTTTTTTTTTTTTGTGCAATTTCTGGCACCATTGTTTTTTCATGCACATTTTTTTTTTTATTTTGTTTTTGGTTGCAATTTCTGGCACCATTGTTTTTTCATGCACATTTTTTTTTTTTTTTTTTTTTTTTTGGTTGCAATTTCTGGCACCATTGTTTTTTCATGCCCATTTTGTTGCGTATTTTTTTGGGTGAGGTTATGTCACCATTTTTGTTATGCGTGTGTTTTTCCTTTTTTGTTTCACCAAGTTGGTACACCAAATGTCCCCCCCCCCACAAGGAGTTGGTGTCCTTTCTAAATGACACATATTACCAAAAATGTTTCATGCCTAATCAACACAGTGTAAAAAAACAATAGACAAGGTATTTCTGAAAATAAACTCACCATTTATTTCAAACATAATTCAACAAAAAAATAACTAGAAGGGCAGCACTTGCTGAGATAGCAACATACATGCAGACTTGTGTTCCAGACTGCACAGGCAACATAGTCAAGGACAAAATGGCAAACCTTGAGGACCGCATACCGACAACTAAAGAGAACAACTACAAAAACAAAAACCAGGAGCAGCAGCAAGCGAGCCAATGGAGCCCAGGCTGTGGTAGTCCAAAAAGCAAAAAGTTTTTGGGGGATCAAATGGAAGGCCGGGAATCATCGTCTCCTATTCCTTCTAACCCTCCTTGCAGCAGATCTTCCACGGATCCGGAAATGGCCTCTTGCAGATGGGGAGGATGTGGCAGCAGGAGGAGGTAAGAGATGTTGGGCAGGATGGGCCGGGTCACTGATCTCGGTGTCATCCGTCAGCCAGCCCTCTGCATCCATAGAATGACCTGATTAAATAGGTTCCTGGCACGCCTCTGATCTTCCTCCCCCCCTGTTGCTAGTTCGTGTGCAACATAGGCACTGTAGGCCTCAGTGCGGGTGAGGGGGGCCCTCATTATGGCGCTTGCCTCCCTTATCATCTCAAGGCTCCTATCCTCCACTTCCCTCCTGCGCCTCATTAGGCCTGCTTGCCTGACCTGGGGGGGAGGGACATGTGGGCTTGTGCTAGCCCTGGGCCTGGGGCCCTCCTGCCTAGTGCTTGGCCCGGCCTCCTCCTCCTGGCTGGCAATGACCCCTTCCTCCTGGCTGGCATGCATCTCGGCCTCAGTAGCCGTCAAATCCAGGCTGGTCTCTTCTTCCTGTGGCAAAAAAGGGACATTTTTTACAATTTGACACCAGCAAATCACACACATTTTCAAGGCTCTAGACTGGTTTGTTTTAGCTTACTTTAATGTTTAATCCACTCTCCTTCTGATCCCTGTACTTGTCATCCAGGACCCCTATTTTTCAGACCCCGAATTTTCTCAGCCATTTTTTAGTTTGTGCTTACAATATCAACTCAAGAATTAAACCATAATTAGCAGCCCAAAAATTTGGTGTAAATACTCTACCTCATCTGAAGAAGTGCTCAATCGAAGTTCTGGACGCATGCCAGCCAGCCCCTCACTGTTCTCCTCCTGTCTAGGGTGATCCGTGGAAGGTCTGCTGCCCTGCTGTCTGGGTGGAAGGCTTGACATTGATCGCCGGCCATCCATTTGATCCCCCAAAAACTCCAGCTCCTGGTAGTACCACAGACTTGGCTCCGTGGACTGTCTTGCTGCTGCTCCTGATCGTTGCGCTCGTAGTTGTCTTCTTTTTGTGCGGAATGCGGCCCTCAGGTTGTTCAATTTGTTCTTGACCATGTTGCCTGTGCAGTCGGGAACCAATGTCTGCATATATGTTGCAATGTCAGCAAGTGCTGTCCTTCTGCGCGCCCGACTTTTATAGAGGGGGTGTCTACTATCCCAAAGTAGGGGCGTCTCCCGATACTTCGCTATAAGCATACTGATCGCCTCTTGGCCCACAATCTGGTCCATTTCCTTGGTGAATGTTTTTTCACAAAAAACACAATTAACACACTGTAAAAATAAAAATTAAGAAGCATAAAAAAATGCACAGCATTCACATTGTAAGAATATGTGGCACCAGATTTCAAAACTACTATGCAAACACAGTGTCTCCTGCAGCTAAAATGCTGCCCAGCTCTGCCCCATTGTTGTGACCAAAAATTATTTCATATGCAGCCCATTTTACCAAAAAGTTGCCTAAATACGTGTCATCTCTAACCATCCTCCATTTTTTATATTTTGACCATTCCTCAAGGCACTATTTCATGTGTACCTAGCATGCCCCTCATCATTCCTGACATAGAAATACACTTCATAATAACCTCTGGCCAACCAACACAGAACAATACTTGCATGATCACAATACACCTGTCAAAAACTACAAATACGTAGAGCATTCTTCACATCTACATTAAAGTGATGTGTGAAAGCATTGTGAGAAGGAATTAACGTTTTGGGGACACAAGAAACATAAGTAGCGTTAAAAGGGTGCAAACAACAGACCAAACCCCAATCCCATGGCTCTATATTTTTTAGGCCTCTGCTGATCCCATGTTCCAATTTTCTTACCTTACTATCTCTAGCTCCTCGTGAAGCACCTTCAATTAATCTCCGCGTAACGTACGTAACCACGTGGCTTCCCTTTTATACACTCCGCGTGTGCGTGATACACCGCCTTTGCCATGCCCCCTAATCAATGTTAACTCCAAATATCTGGCGTTAAGTGGGTAACTTCTGTCAAATGTGATAATCAGCTCCGCGTAACGTACGTAACCACGTGGCTTCCTTTCTAGACACTCCGCGTGTGCGTGACACACCGCCTTTGCCATGCCCCCTAATCAATGTTAACTCCAAATATCTGGCGTTAAGTGGGTAACTTCTGTCAAATGTGATAATCAGCTCCGCGTAACGTACGTAACCACGTGGCTTCCTTTCTAGACACTCCGCGTGTGCGTGACACACCGCCTTTGCCATGCCCCCTAATCAATGTTAACTCCAAATATCTGGCGTTAAGTGGGTAACTTCTGTCAAATGTGATAATCAGCTCCGCGTAACGTACGTAACCACGTGGCTTCCTTTCTAGACACTCCGCGTGTGCGTGACACACCGCCTTTGCCATGCCCCCTAATCAATGTTAACTCCAAATATCTGGCGTTAAGTGGGTAACTTCTGTCAAATGTGATAATCAGCTCCGCGTAACGTACGTAACCACGTGGCTTCCTTTCTAGACACTCCGCGTGTGCGTGACACACCGCCTTTGCCATGCCCCCTAATCAATGTTAACTCAAAATATCTGGCGTTAAGTGGGTAACTTCTGTGAAACGAGCGAAGAATCTCCGCGTAACCTACGTAATTACGTTTTATTCATTCTCTACACTCCGCGTATGCATGAACCGCCGCCCTCGTACACGCCCATGACGGGACATTTCCTGGTTTCCACGCCCCTAATCTCTGTGGGGATGAAAGATGGCGATGACAGGCGACCATGCACGGAGCTCTCAGGCCAGAAGTGAGGGGAGAGAGGCAGGAACGTCCCGATCCCGTCCCAAACGGTATAAGGCCACTAATATGGCTTTTGAGGAAATGATAGAGCTGGTGGATATAATGCGGAGGAAGGACTATGATGGCAAATATGGGCCATACAAGACCCCCAACCGCAGAAAGGGCAAAATAATGGAGAAGGTGGCAAGAAAAATGAAGAGAATGTTTGGGATCACCCGGTCCAAGGAGCAGCTACGGAAGCGGTGGTCTGATTTGAAACTGAGGGAGCCACATCAGTACAAGAGGATCAAAAAAATCTTAAAGAAAAGTAAGTTAATTATATTAGTTGGGGGGGGGGGAACCTTTTTTGAATTTTAGCTTGGTCAGGTACATTTCTACATCTGTCTCCTTGGCCTGGTTGTACTTCTGAGCTCATGTTGAAATAGAAGGTGTTGTTCTCCAACATTTTTCTTGGGCAACGACTGTTAATAGTAAACATCTTTGACATCAGCTTATTTCTCCCAAATACGATGTTAGCCCAGGAACAAAACACCTGGACATGCCTCTCTGGTCAAAAACATGGTTTGTAAACATTGTGTACAAATAGAGTTGTTGAAATGCAAATCCAAGACTGTGTAATGCCAACAGTGCTACTAAGCTGGTGTTTTCATATCTGAAATCCAGAGCACCTGTGTCTCCACCTAAATATTATGATTGTAATTTGTATGGTGTCCGTGTTAAAATTTAAGGGGGGGGACATCCATGTGTGTCACTTTGCCAAAAAGGGCCCGAATCAGAGCTTGCCATAGAAGTCATCCAAAATGTAGGAGTGGGGGGGAGAAGACCCAATTTAGCCCCAAAAAAAAGCCTCTTCCTTAATAAAGCAATGTATGCGATTTCTGCTCTACAATATCTGTGTGTTGATGAGTATACCTTTTTGTCATTGTTTATTTAAGGGGAAAGAAGACGCCTGCAGTTTGAGGAGGCTGAGAGGGCCAGACAAGGCCAACATCAAACATCTCGCCATGTGGAGGAGGAGGAGGATGTGGAAGGAAGAGAGGAGGATGTGGAGGAGGAGGAGGATATGCAAGGAAGAGAGGAGGATGTGGAGGAGGAGGAGGATATGCAAGGAAGAGAGGAAGATGTGGAGGAGGAGGAGGAGGATGTGCAAGGAAGAGAGGAAGATGTGGAGGAGGAGGAGGAGGATGTGCAAGGAAGAGAGGAAGATGTGGAGGAGGAGGATGTGCAAGGAAGAGAGGAGGATGGAGTCATCTTGGATCTGGTACTTGTGGATGAGGAAGGGGAATTTGATGAGGATGATTTTAACAATTTAGAAGATGGTGGATTGATGGAAGGAGGAGTCGTGGAGGATGATGGGGAAGTGGTGCAAGAAGGAGGAGTGATTCAAGATGTCGAAGATGTGGAGGTTGGAAGGAGCACACCATCAGGTCAGTGTCACACCAGCTTGATATGGAAAAACAGATGTAGATAGGCTTGCCACCTCATCCCTTTATTCACAAACACATATGGATTACACATGTTCTGTGGCTAGTGTAATGCTGATATGGCACCAGATGAGTTTAATTACCACCTTAATCAGCCACAGAACCTGTAAAATTAATATGTGTTGTGGTTTAAAGGGATGAGGTGGCAACTCTATATAGATCTAGACAGGCTTTTTCTGACATTGTATTTGTTTGGCTTCATTTTGTAGGGGATGAAGATGTTGGTCATCATTTTTCTGCCGCCAGTGCTGGAATCATAATACAGCAAGTGATGGAGTGCAGCAGTGAGATGGACAACATGCGCCAAAGATTGCATCTCATGGAACAAAATGTTAAATCATACTTTTTAGAGTGCTGCACCGAGCTGGAAACTATGCGCCAACAAATGAGTGCCATAGAACTGAAATATAAAAACATCATTGACATGATGGGCCGGGTCAAAGACTGACCACCCCCCCCACCCGCCCATCCCCCAACCTGTTTTATTTTGTTAGTCAGCAATACGCCAAAATTTGAAGATGCACACACAGTGTGGCAACATGTGCTATCTGCCATCACAGGATCTTGATTATCTGTGCTTTGTGGGTACAACCCCCTCCTCCATTCTCAAGTAGTTTTGGAGGAAGGGTTTGCTCCCACATAACACAGACATTGATCACTCATGATGGCAGATAGCACATTTCGCCCTTTGTTGTTGTTTAGATGTTGTAGAACTGACATTTGTCCATTGGCGTGTTCAGGTGTGAACTCACACCATGACTGGGATGTACAAGTGAAACATTTTTGTCTTTTACATGTTTTACACATTTTATATGTTTTTAAAAAAATAAAGGCTTCAATCAAAAAGCCAAAAAAGTAAAAAAAAAAAAAAAAAAAATAATATTAAAATCAAAGAAAAACTTAAAATTTTTTAAATTTTTTGAATTACAGGAAAAATTTAAACACAAATGTTTGTGGAAGATTTTAATTATTTTCCCAGAAAAAAAAAAAAAAAATTTGTTTCTAAAAAAATTCACACACAAAAATTGTGTTCTGTTTACTATTGTGAAATATTCTAGTTGTGGGAAAAATGTCAATTTTAAATACATTGGTGAACTCCAAAAATATAGGAGAATAATGATTGTTAAAACTCCAAGAATTCGAGAACTCAAAAATATAAAAAGAAAAAAAATCAATGCAAAAAATCAAAGTTGACATGTTTGTTAATAAACATTTGATTGAGTCAGCAAGGAAAATGAAAAAGCTGAAAATAAAAAAAGCTTGTCCAAAAAACAAACAATGAGTGGCTTTCTTCTTTTATATGCTGGATACCCAGTTTGTAGATGAGTGAATAATGTACAATTGTGTTTATTTACTAAAACCTGAACCCTACATTTGGCACTAGAAGTGCACTATTTTTGTTGAGAACCAGGAAGACAGATAAAACGAGAAAAAGCAGTAATGACAAACAACTGTATAAAGTCCAATGGTCTAATTATTTATTATTTCTGTGAATATTCCTTTCTTTTGGGGGCCGAATTAGAAAGTAATATCATCTGGCATAGCAATGGCCCCCCGACCCATGAAGTACTCAACATATTTGTTGCGTACCTCACGAGCAGATTGGGTGCCAATGCCAGCGCGACCAGTGACCAGCCCAGGGAGAGGATCTGAGAGTAGTCTTGCCTCAGAAACGCTGTCGGGTAGGTACGTCTGGGAATGCCTGCGTAAAAAGTTGTGCAAAATGCAGCAGGCAAATACAATGGTGTTCAATTTATATTCCGCCAGATGTATAGCTGTCAGGAACAGGCGGAACCGGTTGGAGAGAATCCCAAAGGCATTCTCGACTACCCTCCGAGCTCTGGACAACCGATAATTGAACACCCTCCTCTCGTAGGTGAGGGTCCTCTGGGGAAAAGGCCGCATTAGGTTAGGTCCAAGCCCGAAAGCTTCGTCCGCTAGGAACACAAACGGAAGTCCTTCCACATTATCTTCATCTGGTGGCAGTGCCAGACCACCAGTTTGTAGACGATCGTAGAATTCAGTCCGTGAGAACACTCCCCCATCTGACAGCCGGCCGTTCTTCCCCACGTCCACATAGAGAAACTCATACTGTGCCGACACCACCGCCATCAACACGATACTATGAAAACCCTTGTAGTTAAAATAGTCGGACCCCGAGTGGGGTGGGGGCACAATGCGGACGTGCTTCCCATCTATTGCTCCACCGCAGTTCGGAAAATCACAACGCTGGGCAAATTGGGAAGCCACAGACTGCCATTCCTGTGGTGTGGAGGGTAGCTGTGGGGACAAACCAAAAAAAAATTTTCAGTAATTTATCAGATAAACATTGCAATCACAATACAAAAACCATCACATTGTGCAACTTCAACAACAGGATTCAAATTTCATAACATCATTGTGAAGTGAGTATTTAGTTAAAACAATATAGGCCCACTTAATTATCAGACTCCACATCCCTCTGATGATAGAGCAATAAACTAATTTCAGGGGGGAGGAGGGGGGGGGGCAGAGCTACAATTGATTAGCCACAAATTCAAAAATTGGCTAGGTGTGTTTGGGCCTAGCAAAGCATGCTGGACAGGTTTATGGTGGGTAAGGACAAAATATGCAGGTAGGCCCAAATAAAATTTTTTTAAGGTTAACAACATGCATGGGGAGAAAAGGGAACATCCCACACACAGCAGATTCAAATCTCATGGTTATTATGGAAGAAAAAAAAATTAGACTTTCTCACACATTTAAAAAAAAAACATTGTGATGTTAAAATTAGGGAACTTACCTTAATATACTCCTCCTGCAGAACATGTATGATGGCAGTACACGTCTCCGGTATGATGACCCCAAGCGACTGGGGAGAGATGCCTGTGGAGAACTTGAGGTCCTGCAGGCTCCTCCCAGTCGCCAGGTACCGCAACGTGGCAATAAGCCTCTGCTCGGCCGTGATGGATTCCCGCATCACAGTGTCCTGCCTCGTGATATAGGGGGACAGAAGTTCCAGCAGACGGTTGAATACGGGGTCCGTCATGCGGAGAAAATTCCTGAAATCATCAGGATTATTCTCCTGGAGTTCCCTAAGCAGAGGCATATGTGAAAAATGGTCACGCTGGCGCAACCAATTCTTGGTCCAGAAACGCCTCCTCCCAGTGTTCCTGCCCAAACAACTGATTCGCTGAGCCTGTCCATAAGCAAACCCATAAACACCACCAATTCGCGAGAATCGACGATGCTGCTCCATCATGGATTCAAACCGACAGGCTGGTCAGTCAAGAACACACTCCAACAGAAAGCACAATCAAATCCAGCACAACCTGCTAAGCCCGCACGACACACAGATACGAGCGCACAGTACGCGGAAACGTGCTGAAAGCCTGTGCCCGAATGCCAACTGCAAACCCGCAAGCACACGCACTGAACCCAAGAATACCACCTGTCAAACCACGGAGACTGAAAAGCACGAATCGGCTCTAACCAAACCTTCACTAGCACGCGGTCACACGGAACTAGCAAAAGCGGAACAGAGGGCGGCGCCGTTGACTTTGGTCTTCCCCTTTATAGTGACGTCTTACGTGGTTTACGCTGCATACGTTCTGGTTCGCGGGGATTTTTATACGCTAGTGTGTACGTGACAGCGGATCAACAGATAAATCCGCCGATCCGCTGAAACCGATCCGCGGATAAATTCAAGCGCATGGATTCTATCGTGTGTATGGGGCCTGAGACTACAGAACACACAGTTACAGGTTTAATAGAGCACTCCTTTTTCCGAAGATAAAAGGTAAGTATTTCAGGGTACTTAACATTTCTAAAAGTTTCTTACAAGATAAAATGCATAGTTACATTTTTTTATTTCAGGGCAAAATTATAAATGAGAAGAAAAATGTTGCCACAAGTGGATGACAAGAACTAATTTAAACAGCTTCACCCCAGAAGGATTTTCCCCCTTAATGACCAGGCCATTTTTTCAATATGGCACTGCTTCACTTTAACTGACAATTGTGCGGTCGTGCAATGCTGTACCCAAACAAAATTTACGTCCTTTTTTTTCCCCACAAATAGAGCTTTCCTTTCGTAGTATTTGATCACTTCTGCAGTTTTTACTTTTTGTGCTATAAAAAAAAGCAACAGTTAAAAAAAATGTTTAACTTTTTGCTATAATACATATTCCAAAAAGATATAAAAAAACGCATTTATTCATCAGTTTAGGTCGATGTATATTATTCTACATATTTTTGGTTAACAAAATCGCAGTAAATGAATATTGATTGTTTTGTACAAAAGTTATCGCGTCTACAAACGATGGGAATGATTTAGAGACTTTTATTTATTTTTTATTGTTTTTACTAGTAATGGTGGCAATCTGCAATATTTAGCAGGACTGCGACATTGCAGCGGACAAATCTGACCCCAAATTACACTTTTTGGCGACCAGTGAAATTATTACATTGATCAATGCTATAAAAATGCACTGATCAATGTAAAATGACACTGGCAGGAAAGGGGTTAACACCAGGGGTCAGTCAAGGGGTTAAGTGTGTTCCCTGGGTGTGTACTAACTTTAGAGGGGATGAGCTACCAAGGACATAACTGGGAACAGTAGATGTCTGACATTATCTGGTAGAATGTGGATCCGCTTGTTTACACTGGGAGATCCCCATTATGTCTCTGTACTAGGCAATCAAGGGTTGCCGGCGGACATAGAGTCCGCCTGGCCAGTGGGCACGCTCCTGCCCACAACTGCGCCTGTGTAAGCCGCTGTATGGCTATTCGCTCAGGAGAGCCGACCTGATGCCGTATAACGGTGGCGGCTGGTCGGCAAGTGGTTAAACGATGTGTTAAAAAAAAAAAAAAAACTCTTAAACCCTTTCACACAAGTCATATTCATAGCAAAGGGAAACCATAAAAATTAGGATACTTCTCATCAGAGCTAACTTACAATACAATATTGGGCCATTCTGTTCCCATGAAATTGTTTGCCGACTTTTAGCACAGGCCTACTTCATAATAACATGTTTTTCTGCATTACAGATCTAACGTAAGTCATCGGTTTTGTTAATGTGGACTTTTGTATCTCATTTCAGTTACAGCACAAAGCTGAACAGCCTAAAGTATTAACAGCGCAATATAAGAGTATACCATAAGGCCCCATGCACACGAGATGCTGATAAACTCGAGTTCAGAAGCATTTGGGAATTTTTTTCAACTGCCCCTGAACACATTTAATGTTATCCTATGTGTCCATGCACACATTCACGTTTTTTTGCGTTTTAAAGCAGTTGGGTTTAGGCTCGTTTTTTCAGAAGCAAAATTTTGGGTTCAGACGCAAACGTTTTTGCGTTTCAAAGCTTTGGGAGGGTCTACAATGTCTTTGTTATAAACGCTGATAGCCGCAAACGAGGTAAAACGCTGTGAAATTTGCTGCAAAAACGGGCATTTAAACGCTGGTTTTTGCTTTTGAAAACTTGAGTTTACATGTGTTTGCATTTGCTTCTCGTGTGCATGGGGCCTAACACTGGCCATGATAGACTTAGTTGTCCCAACTCAGCAGTAAAATGTTCCTTGAATCGACCCCAATAACTCTATAATCAGTACAGACCTCTGAGAGGAAATTGTTTACTGAAATTTTGCAATTCAACTTATAGGTTTAAAGATAATTTTTCTGTTGCAGACAGTAAGCTTACACCAGTTCAGATGAGAGCCTTAAAAAGGTGGCTGCTGGATAAAAAAGTTCAGCAACCTTGTTTTCCATTTTTTCCTGCTTTTTTTCACAATTATTTTGCATCAGTGAGTAAGCTTTCATTAGTTCTGATGAGAGTCTTATATAATGTTCCTTCTGGATACAGAAGCTAGACAACCTTCTTTTAAATTCCTAAAACAGGAGTTGTTAATGTATATTGGCTGTGTTTCCAGTCTAAAGACTATACATGTATTCCTTGCTTGTGAGTGATTAAATTAGATCTACAATTTTCATATATCCCGGCAGCCAGCTGTGCAATTAGAATTTCTGATTCATAGAAAGTTCTAGGATTATTCTACACCAAATTAATATTTTGTGTGGGGGGTAATTGCCATTGGGTTCAGTCACCTAGTGGCTTAATATCTCTTTTGTGAATTATAAGGATGACCTTTCTGACACCCTTTTTTAATTAAAACTCAAGATTATACAAAGTTAGTGGCCTATAAACCCTCTGCTTGTATATGTCAGAACTGGATCTAGCCTGTCTGATCCGAGGATGCAAAAAACACTATCGAGGCAGAGGGTAGTGTACAAAGACTATTATTCTGTGTGACAGAGGACATGGGTCACTGCTGGCAGGACAAAGGATGGGGTCACTGGTGGCAGGACAGAGGACAGAAGTCACTGATGGTAGAGCAGAGGACAGGGGTCACTGCTGGCAGGAGAAAAGACAAGGGTCACTGCTGGCAGAAGAGAGGACAGAGGGCAGAGCTCTCATCAGAGCTCCTTCTCCCATACTTGCACTGCACACAGTCTGAGTACAGGCAGCAGACCTCCTCCTCCCCACACAGCACATAGCTCAGATCACATTCCTTTACACAGAGCCCCGATCTGCATGTGTTTAGCTGGCTACTGCAGCTGTGCTGCCATTCGGACCAGGGAATTTCACAAGTCAGAACTGCAACACATGGTCAGCTACATACTATACAGATTGTGGCTGTGTATGAGGGAGTCAAAATCAGCTTTGTGCTGTGTGGGGTGGAGGAGCTCTGCTGCCAATACCCAGACTGTGTGCAGTGCAGGGATGAGAGAAGGAGCATCCCAAGTGATATTTTACATTACCCGCATGTTGTTGCCATGAATGATTGCATAGTTATATCTGGATATTAAATATGGTTATTACCCACTGCCATACACCTCTCATTGTAATTTTGGATACTTTGTAGCTAATGACCTTGTTTCACAGAAATAAATGAAATTACATATTGTTCAAAAGTTTGTATATCAGTGAACATTTTTAATTTGGTATCACAGTACAACTGCACATGATATAGTATTGTAGTAGCACCAGTGATTATAATCCTTATTTAAATGACCAGTTCTACTAAGTGTGATTCTGCATCCACAACATCACATATAATCATAGTCCTTATTTGTATAGTCAACTCATTTAACACAGTATTTCTTTACAGATCAATACGGGATTTTTTTTATTTTATTTTTGCATTCAAAACAGTAAATCCCTTTTGAAAAGACGAGCTTGCATCACCCAGTTTATTCAATGGGATTTTACATTATGCTGAGTGATTGTGTAGTCGTCTTCAATATTGAATATGAGTCGGTACCCCTTCCAATACAGCTGTAGTTGTAATTAGGGATGTTTTGTAGCTAAGGACTTCTTTTCACAGTGATACTTGTAAAGGAATTCTGTTCAAAAGTTTCTATATTCCTGTTCAAAAGTTTCTATATTCTGAAAATCTTTGTGTGGTATCCCAGCACCACCTATGACTGTAATCCTAGTTTAATGTGACCCTAAATTATTATCCATCCTTATTCTCAAAAACAGATCTATGAACATTCACAACTTATTTGCCCTGTAATTCTTTTTTGTTCATAACATTTTTCCTACTGTACTTTACTGCCTCCTTGTAATGTCCTCCGTATCCCCTGAACCTCTCTTTTCCCCCTCATTTACAATCGTTTTGAAAAAGAAGTGCACGTTTGTTGTGATCATGTGCACTGCTCTAAGTACACAAATACCATAATCTATGTCCCATAGTCTATGTCAGGAGGAAACAAGAGAGGGAGGCAGCATATCTACATACAGTAGGACCATGCTGAATGAACATAGCCATCCTCTAACACAGGGATGTCAAACTGGCGGTGCTCCAGCTAAAAGTTCCATCATGCCTCTGCCTGTGGGACTTATAGTTCCACAACAGCTGGAGGGCTGACAGTTTTACACCTGTGTTTTAACATAAAATCATGTCACAGCATTAAAAAAAAAAAAGGAATTTGGATATTTTGAGGCGGTTGAGAGCAGTAGGAGTTTTTTCTTGAGCTAAAAGTGCATACTTGAATAGAATTTTTTAAACCAGAGTTTAGTGTTACTTTACATAACCAGTTGCATAAACACAGTTCAATGTGTGAAGTTTTACATTCATTTTTAATCCTTAATTTAATGAAAAACAATAATTGAATAAGTAAGCTTTTTTGCATCCACAGCAGCACACATAATTGTAGTCCTTCTTAGAATGACCTGCTTATACATACATATATTTTTTGTTTAAACCAAACATCCTCATTCTCAGTAATGTACAAAGATAAAAATATACAGGTGGTGTAACATTACATGTACGCCACGCTAAATGATTTTTCGTTACCTTTGGTGTGCATTGAAACCAACTCAAGAGTTACTGGCATTGCATGGATTTTTAGTTTTAGTATACACACCATTACCTAGTTCGCGGTGAATCACCCGACCCCAGTTATTCATTGGTTGGGTACCAGTCTTGATGCCCTTCGGTGACATTCAGAGGACAAAATAAAACCAATATTTTAATTCCGGTTCTTCTTTCAAGATGTACTCACAGCTCCTTAAGAAAGTAATTTCCTTTCTTTAATGTGTATGCACCCCTGAAGAAGAAAAACTCATTTGAAACGGGTTGGGTGTTTATCATTTCCATCCTTTGTTTTGGCGATACCAACTTGAGTACACTGTAAAGAATTCTATCCAATCATTTTAAATATGTATCGTAACTTTTTATATTTTGTATCATAAAAGATTTGTTAACTTTTAAACAATCTAGAAATACTTTCCATTTACTTAAAACGTGACCCAGTAAAGTCCCACTCTGAGGCCACGTACACACGGTCGATCCATCCAATGAGAATGGTCCGATGGACCGTTTCTATCGGTTCACCGCTGAAGCAGACCGATGGTCTCATGTGCGTACACACCATCAGTTCAAAACCTGATCGGGTCAGAACGCGGTGACGTAAAACACAAGGAGAGCTGAAAAAAAAAATGAAGTTCAATGCTTCCAAGCATGCGTCGACTTGATTCTGAGCATGCGCGGGTTTTGAACCGATGCTTTTGTGTACTAACCATCGGTTTTGACCGATGGTCGGCCGTCCATCGGTTCAATTTTAAAGCAAGTTCTATCATTTTTGTCCGAAGGACAACAGACCGATGGGCCGTACACACGGTCGGTTTGGACCGATGAAACTGGACTTCAGGCCGTTTTCATCGGTTTGGACCAGTCGTGTGTACGCGGCCTGAGAGTTTTTCTCTTACATTCATTCTTAGTAATGGACAATGCATTTAAACATTCTACAGGGAAAGTAGGCCCAATATTATGTAATTTCTAGTTGGTAGAATTGGCTATTCGTGCACAGAATCTTTCACTTAAGTCTCTTAGACACATAGGAAACCAGTTTAATCTGCTTTGGTTTAAAATTGTGCTAACCAACCCTTTAAAAATTACTTTCCTTTGTAACGTTGTCTTATAATGTATGGTTCAGTATTTGCTCTTTCACATTCTTCCTAAATAACCACTATTGTGTAGCATAATTTGTACATATAGCAGTTGTGTCGATTTAATGGACATATGTAGGCTTATTTATTATAGCAGAAAAAAATAAAATACAATGTGAAAACAACAAACACCCATGGGATCTAATAAGATGTATATTGTTTTGTTTACAAACTTTTTATTGAGTACAAAATTGACTTGACATAAATACAGAAATAATTATAGATAGTCATTTTGCATAAATGGACCAACATAATAATTAACATATGTAGAGCGTAATAATGTATTTTGATTTATACATAAACTGATAAACATTGTATATATTTTCTCTCTGCCAACTATAAAGAGTTAAATAGTCCGAATTAAAAAAAGACATAGAATGTTTGAATCATGGATCCCATTTTTTATTTGTATATATGGTTTGTATTCTGTATTGTATGAAATATTTTTTCCATGAGATTTGTGTTGATGATTCTTGTTTTGAGGTGTGCTAGTGGGACTGATGGTGATTTCCAATGGAGTGCGATTAACCATATTGTGTGAATTAATCTCATATTATGGACAGGGGGACCTATGATGGGGGAGAAAAGGAGGCACTTGTGTAGGGTTAGAACAACATTTTTGTTAGAGATTTTGGAGGCAAAGTTTTCTAATTGTTTCCAAATATGCGTGATTTTGTCGCAACTCCAAAAGATGTGTGAGAAAGATATAATATTGTATCTTAATGAAGCCAGTAAAAGATGAAGACTGACTTTGCTATGTTGCTTTTTTTTAGCCCAGTAATGTCAGTAGGTTAAGGTTGTTTTCTTGATTTGAAATTAGCAAACACATTTTCAAAGCAATGGATGTGATTGATATTCTATCACGCAAAATATTGCATCAATTTGTAATATAACTGGAGGTCATTTGTAATTATGAGGATTTGTGTAATAAATGCAAATCTTTTTAAAGAAATTTTCTTAATGCTTAACATACCCAAAGATAACTCAGTTACGTAATTACAAATGTAAGAAGTTTTTAAGGCATTACATTCTTATTGAAAAAGAGATTTATTGAATTACATAATTTCCAGTCTTTTAGGACAACACCATAGCAAATGGAAAGAGAAACAGAGATTTAAACAACCCATATCAGTACATTTATTATCTTTAGAATACACCCCCCTTCTCATTGTAGTACTGTAAGCTTTCCTTATGTATAACTGAAACATTTACCAATAGTCCCATTGAACTGAAATGTGTGACCTCAGATCCCAACCCCTGCTTCATGGAAGATGAGAATACATCAAAAATCTGATGTGTAAATTTTGACAGCCATAGCTTATGTGGAAGGTTCTGGTTCATCATTCTTTATCAACTGAAGGTGGTCACTTCAGTGGGCTTATGTAAGATGTATTATCATTTTCATCAACTTATTTAGGCAGAATGAATTATGTACATATACTGTGCAATAGAATTACGTTCTTACTATCTGTGACCTCCTTAGGAGATCCCTGTCACTTTCTGTGTGATTACTGGTACAGAAAGTTAGGAGAATCGCCTCAATATAGACTCTTGTAGCAAGAGGGGCCATATATGTGAATACCTGTGTGCATGGAGACCAACATCTCAGGTCTCATACTAATGATTGGGACCTGGGAGGAACAGCTCTTGATCACATTGCTGTGATAACCTGTGATGGTGTTACAGTAATCAGCAAACAACCTATACACTTTCTCCCCTTGAATAGACACAAAGTAGATTGTATCTTTTTTCTCCATGCTAAAGGAAAAAAATTAAACAAAAAGGTTTGTGTTAACAAAAAAAATAACTCAAGATAAAATAGCTAGATCAAAGTTTGATCTAGGTCAGTGTCAGGGTTGGGGTCATGGTCAGTGTCAATGGTCATAGTCAAAGGTTAGGGTTAGTGTGTTTTAGGTAGGATTAAAAAAAGTGTGTTTTATTTAGTGTCAGTGTGTTTTAGGTAGGATAAAAAGTGCAAAATGCACACTATTGTTTCTGAGCCCTACTATGGCTACAAACATTTAATAATATACACATATGGGGTATTGTTGGGATTGTCAGGAAATGTTTAATTCTTTATTTAAACACTTGCCGATATACGGTGGCAAAGTAGTTAGTTCTGCGAATCCCCGTATGGGAACAACAATATGTTTCCTCCTCTAGTCACTCCTACCCCCTCACAGTTAGAACACACCTAGGAACACACATTTAACCCCTTAATCACCCCTGGTGTTAATCCCTTCTCTACCAGTGCCATTTACATAGTAATCAGTGAATTTGTATAGCACTGGTCGCTGTATAAATGTCACTGGTCCCAAAAATGGGTCACAAGTGTCTGATCTGTCCGCTGCAATGTCGCAGTACTGCTAAAAATCACAGATCACTGCCATTACTAGTAGAAAAAAATATATAATAAAAAATGCCATACAAAAATGCCATAAATCTTTCCCTTAGTTTGTAGATGCTATAACTTTTGCGCAAACCAATCAATATATGCCTTATTGTGATTTTTTTTACCAAAAATATGTGAAAGAAATATATTGGCCTAAACTGAGGAAGAAATGTGTTTAGGGGATATTTATTATAGCAAAAAAGAATTTTTCTTCAAACTTTTGCTCTTTTTTTGTTTATAGTGCAAAAAATAAAACACGCTGAGGTTATCAAATACCACCAAATGAAAGCTCTATTTGTGGAAGAAAATAACATCAATTTTGTTTGGGTACAGCGTTGCACAGCCGCGCAATTTTCAGTTAAAACCACGCAGCGCTGTATTGCCAAAAATGGCCTGGTCATTAAGCAGCCAAATCTTCTGGTCTGTAAGTGTTTAAAGAATCACTCTGAAGTTTGCATACATATATAAGAAACATTCTGTGTGTGAGATATGGAGCTCCCATAGAGGTACAAACATCTAAGTAAAAGTAACAGAAAGCAAATAACATGTCTGCAGATACAGAATAACAATATTCCTCTTCTAGATCTATGTCCTAAACAATATGGGAGATCTAGTCTCACAATGGTAACCTCAGTGATCTATTTTTAGGCTATATAGAGATAGAAAGGTACAGTGGGGAATGGTAGGGGTGGAACAAAGGTGGTAGAGGTGGGAAGGGTAAAATTGGGGGGAGGTTATGATGAGGGGGATGGAGTTCTCCATTGCCTCTGTAGGGGAAGGTCTAGATAGATGGCAGGTCTCCAGATGGAGGTAAATGGTCCTCGGCTAGTCGGGCCTTCCCCTCTTCTGAAAATATATATTAGTTCCAGTGGAACCAGGTCTTGCTATAAGTGTCATGTTTATTGTTTAGGTCTATAATTTAGGATTAGGTCGTCCATGTGATTCGTGTCCTCAACTTTAGGAAGTCACAGTGCAATGGACGGAGCCCAATTTGTCCTGAATATAAGTAATAATTCACCTGGATATACTAAGTAGTTGAAAAGTTATGTACAGTTTTATTAACACATGCCAGTTTTGCAAAACTGGTTTCAGATATTACAATTTGTTTTACACACACTGTAATGTAATTGGCTTCAGTACCAAAGGTGAAAAATATTGCTTCATAGTTGGTTCTGGAGAGGAAAACTATTGTGCTGTGATCTAAAGAGAAGGTTCAGTTCCTATGCTGTTCACTAGAATGGATTTTCATGTTTTAATACACAAAAAAAGAACAGCTATGGCTGCAGGCTTAACAAAGAGAAAAATCTCACTGGCAAGAGTCACTTAGAATTGATGTTAAGGGTTTTTGCTTGGAAACTGGCTGATTTCAAACACCATAATTTACATCTCAGAAAATGTGTGAAAATAACTAACTGAAACATCTAATTAAAATTTTGGTTGTGTTTTGACATACTGTTTTCCAGATCTTTTACTTAAATTATGATTATTCATTATCTCATATATAAAAAATACATAGGAAATATATTCTCTGTACAGCACGTGTAGCACCTATTTCCCTAGGGTCATACGAAGTGTCTCTCAGATAGCCTGACAGGCTGGATTCAGCATGCTCCAGCCCATTTACCTGCAGCAGGGAGCATTAACTCTTAGGCCCCGTACACACGTCTGAGGAACTCGACGGGCAAAACTCATCGTTTTGCTTGTCGACTTCTGTGTGAAGCCGCCGAGGATCTCGGCGAGCCAACTTTCCTCATTGAACAACGAGGAAATAGAGAACATGTTCTCTATTTGGCTCGACGAGGAACTCGTCGGCTTCCTCGGCCGAAAGTGTACACACGCCGGGTTTCTCAGCAGAATTCAGCTCTGACCGAGTTTCTGGCTGAATTCTGCCGAGAAACTCGGTCGTGTGAACGGGGCCTCATAGTAGATTCTTTAAGGTGTAATTTCAATTACTTGGGCTGTAATCATTTTAAATATGTTGCAACAGGATTTATAAAATGAGACTATTGAAGAATTATGGTCTCACTCAGGCCCAGCTTCTGTAACTTTAGGCTTAGTCACTGTTGTGCCTCTGAAAAGCGACCCACAGCTGGATTGATTTTCAGATGCATTTGATAGGCGGTGAGGAAATGATATGTCACACCAACATGCTGCAACCGACTGCATTGCGATTATGAGAGATTATGTTAGTCAGCGGTATTACCCGCCAACAGCAATAGGGAGGATCATTTTTGCCACGGCATGTGTACACCCTTTTCAACTGCCTTTGCAACCTAAGGGTAGTAATAAAAAATGTTTCTTAATCTCATGTTATTACTGTTCATGTTATTACTGTTGTTCACCACAAGTGTAAATGAGCCCTTAGGGTGTCTGTGTTAAAGGGCTTTTTTTGTATTCCCATGCAAGCATATAGAAATGCAAAACCTGCTTGAAGCAGGTAAAAAAACCGACATGGGTTCCCCCTCAGGAGCATTTCAATGCCCTTATGTCTGGTATGGATTGTAAGGAGAACCCCTACGCCGAAAAAACGGCGTGGAGGTTACCCCCACAATTCATACCAGCCCGTATCCGAACACGCCAACAGGCCGGTCAGTGGGAACGAGCTAGTGCCCCCCTCCTGAGTCGTACCAGGCCGCATGCCCTCAACATGGAGGGGTGGGTGCTCTAGGGCAGGGGGGGTACCCTGCGGCCCCCCCACCCCAAAGCACCCTGTCCCCAAGTTAATAAGGACAGGGCCTCTTCCCGACCCTGGTCGTTGGTTGTCGGGGTCTGCGGGCGGGGGGCTTATCAGAATCTGGGAGCCCCCTTTAATAAGGGGGCCCCCAGATCCCAGCCCCCCACCCTAGGTGAATGAATATGGGGGTACATCATACCCCTACCCATTCACCTGGGGGAAAAGTGTCAATAAAATAAACACACAACACAGGTTTTTAAAATAATTTATTAGTCAGCTTCGGGGGTCTTCTCCGCTCTTCGGGGGTCTTCTCCGCTCTCCGGGGGTCTTTTTCTGCCATGTTGAGGGCATGCGGCCTGCTACGGCTCAGGCGGGGGGGGCGCTCGCTCGTCCCTACTCCTTTTCTGACCGGCCGGGAGGCGTGCTCGGATACGGGTCTGGTATTGATTGTGGGGGAACCCCCACGCCGTTTTTTCGGGTTATGGGTTCTCCTTACATGTGGGGGTAACCCATGCCGTTTTTTTTATTTAAAACTTGGCGTGGAGTTCCCCCTCATGATTCATACCAAACGCCGCGGCTAGAATTGGCGGGAATCCAAGTCGGATCCCCGTCGCTTCTATGTTGCGCTCGCTGGAAAGTGCTTTTCTTATTCCAGCGAGATGGTCGGCACCCTGTTGCCAGAATCAGCGCGATGCCGTTGTGCTGGAACACAATATCACGGTCACCTACTGTAAGCCTTTAAAATTAGGACTTTTGATTTTTCATGTTCATGTTCTATAGAGTTTAATAGGGTTTGCATGTTCGCTAGAACCTTTTTGCCTGTTTGAGGTGTTCTAGTGCGAACAGAGCAGGGGGTGTTCAGCCCATTCTAAAGGTGGAAACTCAAGGGCACAACCCTTATG
This sequence comes from Rana temporaria, assembly GCF_905171775.1. Classification (NCBI taxonomy): domain Eukaryota; kingdom Metazoa; phylum Chordata; class Amphibia; order Anura; family Ranidae; genus Rana; species Rana temporaria. The sequence continues at coordinate 133,135,846 of NC_053491.1, forward strand.
AGAAGAAGCCCACTGGAAAGATTTCCTGAACTTCCTGTTCCCAAAGATTCAACTGGAATAAAATGGAAGTCTTCTAAATGAGAGGAAATCATCATTATCCATATTGAATGAAAAAATCTATAATTGTTCTGGTAACAAGTATTTCCCATAATTTTCTTTCTTGACAGTCATCACCAGGACAAATGGTGAACCTCCCTATTAGGGGCAAATACAGGGATACAAACCAAACAAAGGTTCTAATCCTTTCTTACTCTACTGAGTTTTGACTAAAGTGTTAACTATGTATTAATAGGTTATTTCTTAAGGATGTTTATGGCATTATTATAATATATTATAATTAAAACATGTTATTGTACTGTAAATTAGCTTAAAAATTATGCAGACATGTATGCTGCTTAAAACATTAAAACAAGGGCAGCTAAAGAATAGTCTCAAATTTAACTTTTCTCAAAAGGGTTATTGTTTGGATTTATGGACCCAGGATGTTATGAGGACCAGGGCGGGCTGACCATCCGGGCACTCGGGCACTCGTGCATTCTGCATTCGGGCACTCCGTTGCCACCCTCAGTAAAAACCAGTCTGTAAAATCTGTGTTTTTAAAAAAATCCCAAGATTATAGCTGCCCTGCCTCTACCTTTCAGTGTGTGTATGTGTATTCTGTGTGTATGTATACTGTGTGTGTATACTGTATGTATATGTGTGTCTGTGTGTGTATACTGTGTATGTATATGTGTGTGTATACTGTGTGGGCCCATAATCTATTGCCTGGGGGCCCCATGAGTTGTCAGTCCGCCCCTAATGAGGACTGTATAGCTTCTATCAAATATTGTGGCAAGTGTGACAAGAATATAATCTAAAGCTGATCTGATCCAGCTACATTGTCAGCTTGACTGTAACATAACAAAATGGGATTTTTTTTTTTTAAATGGTCCTGCTCTAATTTTTTCCTTTTTTCCTTGGGGGTTTATATATGTTATGTATATCTTGCATGTTGATATTTATTAAAGTTTAACATTTTTCACCTTAATTATATTTTATTGATATTACATAGCGTTCAACCCGAGTCCCTACTTTAACTATCCGTTGTTCGAATCATTATACATAGATAAGATTGTAAATTATCTAATACAATATTTAAGTGGATTTTTTTACTAAGTTTGTTTATGTGTATTTTTCCCTATATTAAAAAGAAATATCCTTGGAATCTCACAGAAAATGGCAGCATACTGTGCTTAATTCACAAAAAGAAGATATTTGAGTCATGTGACACCTTTTTTCCAAATCATTTCATGCGATACTAAAAATGTAAATTCATTATTTCCTTAAGCAGTATTTACCTCAAAAAGAAACCACTTTACCATGTAAAATAGCGCTACAGTCAGTGTACTAAAGTAAATAAATAAATGCATGTGTAAATAAGTAGAGTCGGCAAGGCATGCAATATTTAACCCCTTAGCGCCAACCGTATGCAAATATGCAAATGTCGCTTGAAGGGGTTAAACCGGGGTGATGCCTGCAGCTCCAGGCAAGACCCCGGTACCATTTTTTTAGAGCCAGTGTTGCTTTTTAGTGATAACAACCGATTGCTGCTAAAAGCTGCTCGGCTGTTATCCTAAAGGAGTGAGAGGGGGGACATCTTCGACCGCTCTTCCCATGCCTCCCGTCCCACCGTGAAACCTGATCCACGATCCAGCAAGACGGCTAGGCTGAGACTGGAACAAAGCCGCAAAACGGTTTAGATCGAGTCTCCTATGTAAAACACAGAAGCGACATCACAACTTCCCTGATCCCTCCATAAAGAGTACCTGTAACCTCCTATTACCGTCATAAGGAATGTTTACACGTTGTGACAGCAATAAAAGTAATCAGATTTTTTTTAAAGGGACAATGTAAAAAACAATTAATAAAATAAATATGTTTTTTTTTTTAACGTGCCCCTGTCCCCACGTGCTCGTGCAGCAAAGAAAACATATGCGTAAGTTGCTCCTGCTTATGTAAACAGTGTTCAAATCACACATGTGAGGTTTCGCCACGATCTTCAGAGGGGAGAGCAATAATTCTAGCAAAAGACCCTCTCTGTAACTCTAACCTGGTAAACATTATTTTTTTTAAAGCGCCGCCTATGGGGATTTTTATGTATTGTAGATTGTTGCCATTCCACGAGTGTGCACAATTTCAAATCAGTATCTATTTACTCGGCGTAACATCCTCTTTCACATTATACAAAAAAAAAGGTTTTCTAATTCACAAAAGTGTATTTTTTCCCCAAAAATTGCATTTGAAAGTGACCCCCACTTGTGACATTGTCAACTCAGCATGCCCTGGGGCAGGGTTGTGGAAAGAGGCCATTGTCCTTTTTTTTGTTGTTTTTTTTGGTGTGGTATCCCCCTTAAAATCCACACCAGACCCAAAAAGAGGGGGGCAGTTTTTTTTATACCACCTCTTTTTTTGTTTACAATCTGCTGTCATCAGGGAACATGGCAAGTTGTTAAATATGCCTCTGGTTGCCAGTGTTAAAATACCACAAGTTCTTAGTACTAAAATATCACGTCACTTCAAGAAATGACACCTGCGGTATTTTAGTATTGTTTTTTAATGAATTGCAAACATAGTTTTGAAAAATGTAATGAGCTATTTAAAGCTGGAGTTCACCCCCAAATTAACTTTCTGACATTAGTTCCAGCATACTGCTAACATCTGCAGTATGCTGTTTTTTTTTTTTTCACTACTTATCGTTTTATGAGCCGTTGTTATCCGGGTCCCGAGCGGGGAATCCTGCGGGGAGTAGGCGTTCTAAGCGAAGAGAGTTGATTGATGAGCTGCTAAAGTGCGTCACGGCTTCCGAAAATACCCGAAATGACACTCGGGGTGTTTACGGCGCTAAACGGTGCCTGCGCCTGCCGTGTAGAGCTAACTGCGCAGGCGTCGTAAACACCCGAGTGTCACTCTCGGGTATTTTCAGAAGCCGTGACGCGCTTTAGCCGACCGTCAATCAACTCCTCTAAGCTTAGGAACGCCCATACCCGGAAGCGATCACCGCTCGGAGCCGGATAACAAGGGCTCATAAAACGATAAGTAGCGGAAAAAAAAAAAAAACAGCATACTGCAGATGTTAGCAGTATGCTGGAACTAATGTCAGAAAGTTGATTTGGGGGTGTGAACTCCGCTTTAAGCTCACCCTAAAGTAATGGATAATGTGAATTGAGCCCACTGGCTTGCAAAATTAAGTAAAAGCATAAAGAAGACAGACTACACTCAATTTGACATCTCTTTCTTTGCACTAATTACACCACACACAACTACTTCTTTCACATACAATTTTAAATCCAGCAAATTCTAAAAGGACACATGTGCTTTAAAATGCAGACCTTAAAATAGAAAATCTCAGAATTAGTAGAAAAAGTAATAAGAAAAAACCTGAAAGAGTGACCTTTAAAATATAAAAGAATAGTGCAATTATTCATGTTATTAATACCAAGCAGTCATGCTGAGCAGTTCCAGAACAAAATTTTGCATACATTAGATTTTGTACACTGGAACATATTGTACATTCATTTACACATTTAGTGCAGTTGTATAGCATTGCATAAGATGACAGCACTATATTTACCACATACATTACTATATTTTGGCATTCTAAAATGTTTTTTTATAAATGTAGTGATTAGATGATTTTGTGAGTGGAAGAGTATGAACCTGAAATTAAGTCAACATTTGAATTGAACATGTCTCTAGTTCCAACTACATGAAAAGGTTTTTGGTAATAGAAAATAATTTTGGCTGGTGCAGTCACTGTTCACCATGTTTATTTCGTACCTCCTTTGGCTATTGAATCAAAAGAATAATAGTATTTAGCCATCCTAAAAAAAATCTGCCAACTGCTCATGTGTTCCTTGGGAGGGGTTGGAATTGGGTTTCCTCCTTCTCTTCCCTTTCCTCCTTCATACTCAAGATTAATGATTCAAGAATCATAAAATGTATTAGGATTCTATAATAAAAATCATAAAATGAAATACAGTGTCCAGCAATCCTCATTAAAACATACAATGTGCATAATGTATAAAAACAAATAAAACAAACAAAAAACATATCGTACATACAATTTTAAAATACTCTCCCCAACCTAAAACATCTTAAAATACCCCAAATGAGTTCAAGAGCCATGCAGCCCCAGGGAAAACAATATTCGAAGCTTTGAGGTATGGGTGGGCAATACTCCTGAACCGCCTATCAGAAGGTAGCAATTTAAACAATAACTATAAATATACACACCAGTTATGTTCTTATTCTCCATCATATGCCCATTAGATGCTTATTATCCTGTATTTTCCTGTACTAGTGATTTCAACACATTTTAATAGCAACTGTAAAGTATATTGAATAAAGATGAATTCACTGGATGGCTTTTTATCACCAAAGTTTAATAGTCAAGTTGCCTTTTTTTTTAAGTTTCATATTGACACTGAAGTTAATAGCTCATGTGATCTTTAACCGCTTGCCGACCACCTCCTGTATATATACAACGGCAGAATGGCACGGCTGCGGAAAGCAACGTACAGGTACGTTGCTCTGAATTTGCCGCTGTGCAGGTTTGCATACGCTCCTGCCATGAGCTCCGTGGCTGTGCCCACAGGACCCGTGGACTCGATGACGGCCGGAGTCCCGCGATCTTGTCACAGAGCTGCAGAACAGGGAGATGCCTGTGTAAACAAGGCATTTCCCTGTTCTGCCTTGTGACATGACACTGATCTACTGTTCCCTGTCATCGGGAGTAGTGATCAATGTCATCTCACTGGTAGCCCATCCCCCTCAAAATTAGAATCACTCCCTAGGACATATTTAACCTCTTCCTTGCCCCCTAGTGGTTAACCACTTCCATGCCAGTTTAATTTACACAGTAATCAGTGCATATATATAGCACTGATCGCTGTATAAATGACAATGGTCCCAAAATAGCGTCAAAAGTGATGTGTCCGCCATAATGTCGCATTCACGATAAAAATCGCAGATCGCCGTCATTATTAATAAAAAAAAATGGGGCAAACCCCAAGTACAGTTGTGCCCACTGCTAGTGACCCAGGGGCCTCCCAATAGCAGGGCTATAAAAATATGCAGATGGTGGAATTGTTTTGTAACCATCAACCAGAATCGAATCCAGTGTTTCTCAACGCCAGTCCTCAAGGCGCCCCAACAGGTCATGTTTTCAGGATTTCCCTCAGATGAAACGGCTGTGGTAATTACTAAGGCAGTGAAACTGATCAAATCACCTGTGCAAAATAATGGAAAGCCTGAAAACGTGACCTGTTGGGGTGCCTTAAGGACTGGAGTTGAGAAACACTGATCTAATTTATAGGTTTTTGGACTAGACTAATGCAGTGTGACAATATAGTACAAAATTAAGGTAACTTAAAGGGTAACTGTCTCAAAAACATCTTAACCACTTCCCTCCAGGAGGCCATCATATGACATCCTGGGCTTTAAGTGGAGATATCAGAATTATGCCTGCAGCTGCAGGCATCATTTAGACATCTTTTTTATCAGCCGGCAATTTCCTGCGATGTAAAAGACATCATAGCCGCCTTTTAGCCACTTGATTTTGAAGGCAATGGAAGGGGACATCATCCTCCGATGTTGGCGGTGCAATCACACAGGCAATCCAGAGAATGAAAATGCAGACAGTGGCGGTTTACCATAGAGCTGGCCATGGACCAGATGGTCCCTGCCCATCTCTATGACCCTTGGAAGCCGGAAGGGACATCATGATGTAAACACTGCCGTTTTTTTTTTTTTGCTGGGAAGCTTGAGATCATTTTTTTTATCTCAGGCTTTCCAAGCACAGAGTTGAGATCTGGGGACTTAAAGACCCCAGATCTCTCTGTAAAGAGGACCTGTCATGTCCTATTCCTATGACAAAGGATATTAACATTCCTTCTCATAGGAATAAAAGTGAAAAAAACAATAAATACATAAATAAACATAAAAAACACACACAGTGCCTTGAAAAAGTAATCACACCCCTTGAAATGTTCTACATTGTATGTTACAACCAAAAACGTAAATTATTATATTGGGATTTATGTGACTGACCAACGCAAAGTGGCACATAACTGTGATGTGGAAAGTAAAAATGATAAATTGTTTTTATTTATTTTTTACAAATAAATATGTGAAAAGTGTGGCGTGCATTTGTATTCAGCCCCCCTGAGTCAATACTTTTTAGAAACCTTTTGCTGCAATTACAGCTGCAAGCCTTTTTGGATATGTCTCTACCAGCTTTGCACATCTAGAGAGTGACATGTTTGCCCATTCTTTGCATAATTGTCTCAAGCTCTGTCAGATTGGATGGGAAAAGCATCTGTGAAAATCAATTTCCAAGTCTTGCCATAGATTCTCAATTGGATTTAGGTCTGGAACTTTGACTGGGCCATTCTAACACATGGATATGCTTTGATCTAAACCATTCCATTGTAGCTCTGGTTGTATGTTAGGGCTGTTGTCCTGCTGGAAGGTAAACCTCTGCCCCAGTCTTGAGTCTTTTGCAGACTCTAACAGGTTTTCTTCTAAGATTGCCCTGTATTTGGCTGCAACCACCTTGCCATCAACTCTGACCAGCTTCCATGTCACTGCTGAATAAAAGCATCCCCACAACATGATGCTGCTACCACCATATTTCACGGTGGGAGATGATGGTTTTAGGGTAATTGTGCAATGTTATTTTTCTGTTACACAAAGCGTTTGGCTTTTTTGGCCAAAAAGTAAAACATTTTCACGTTTGCTATGTCCAAAACATGGCTTCTCACAAACTGCAAACAGGACTTCTTATGGCTTTCTTTCAACAATGGCTTTGTTTCTGCCACTTTTCCATAAAGGCCAGATTTTGAAAGTGCACCACAAATAGTTGTCCTGTGCACAGATTCTCCCCCTGCGCTGTGGATCTTTGCAGCTCCTCCAGAGTTGGCTGCTTCTCTGAATAATGCTTTCCTTGCTCAGCCTGTTCGTTGAGGGGGACGGCCATGTCTTGAAAGGTTTGCATTTGTTGACATACAAAAAAACACAGTCACTTCTAGCGCTAATAGTTTCTTCAGGGTGTGGCATAACAGATATCAAATAGAATGGTGGTGTGCAAGGTAATATATGGTATCCCAAAGCTCCTCAGATGGGGTAATCCGAAAGGAACCACAAGAAAAACAGAAATGGAAGGTGTGCACACCTAGTGCATTACCAGAGATAATTTAATAATAAGAATGTTTTGTGTAAATTCAACTGACAAAAGGCCATAAACACAGTGCATGGACATGCACAGAACACGGGCAGTTGTGTCATACGCATTTCATTTTCAGATGATGGATTGAACAGGGCTCTGTGAGATGTTCAAAGCATGGAATCTTTTTTTATACCCTAACCCTTCTTTAAACTTCTCCACCAAACGTATTCCTGGCTTGTCTGGTGTGTTCATGAGCCTTCATGATGCAGTTTTTTCACTAAGGTTTTCCAACAAATCTCTGAGGGCTTCACAGAACAGCTGTATTTTATACTGAGAATACATTACACACAGGTGGACTCTATTTACAAATTAGGTGACTTCTGAAGTCAATTGATTCCACTAGATTTTAGTTAGGGGTATCAGAGAAAAGGGGGGCTGAATATAAATGCACGCCACACATTTCAATATTTTTAGTAAAAAAAAATAAAAACATTTATCATTTTCTCCAATCAGCTGGTACCATTTTAGTCAGTAGACTGTCAGTAAAACTTAGGAACAATGGCCAGATTCATGTAGATGAGCGGCGGCGTAACGTATCGTAGATACGTTACACCGCCGCAATTTTCATCGCAAGTGCCTGATTCATCAAGCACTTGCGATGAAAACCTACGCCTGTTGCCCCCTGGCACAAGGCGGGCCAATTCAAATGGGCGTGTGCCATTTAAATTAGGCGCTCTCCTGCGCCGGACCTACCGCGCATGCTCCGTTTCCGAACTCCCGCCGTGCTTTGCGCAAAGTGACGTCATTTTTTTCGAACGGGCGACGCGCGGAGGCGTAATTCCGTATTCCCAGACGGCTTACGCAACGACGTATTATTTTAAAATTTCGACACGGGAAAGACTGCCATAACTTTATACAGCAATACGATTGCTGTGTAAAGTTAAGGCACCCAAAAAAAATGGCTAACTTTGCGACGGGAAACTAAGACTAGCGGCGACGTAGTGAACGCGAAAAACCTGTCGTGGATCGCCGTAACTCCTAATTTGCATACCCGACGCTGGTTTACAAACGCAAACCCCCCCCAGCGGCGGCCGCGCTATTGCATCTTAAGATCCGACAGTGTAAAACAATTACACCTGTCGGATCTTATGGCTATCTATGCGTAACTGATTCGCATAGTAGAACAACAGATACAACGGCGTATCAGAGATACGCCGTCGATCTGCTCTGTGAATCTGGCCCAATGTTCTGGCAATTACTTGGCTGAGTTCCCTAAGGACCTTCGGGTGCAAGCCACCTGGTTCGGTGATTTATTAATGTAACATTTTCTCGAAAGTCTATTTATAATTCTGTCCATGAGGGTGCTTCCTGTGACGTGTCATGAAGATAAACACTGCAGTTTTGGTTACTGACGCTCCCCGATTCCCTCCTGATGACCGAGGAGAAGAATAAATTCAATACCTTCGCCATCTCTCCATCCTTTGTAACCAAATTTCCTTCCTTAATTCTTTATGGGACCAATATGGTCTGCCCCCCCCCCTTTTCATTGTTTATATACTTAAAGAATTCCTTGGGATTTTTTTGCTCTTCTCCACTATGTGCCTTTCGTGTTCTATCTTAGCTGCCCTAATTTGCACCCTTACATTTCTTGTTGCATTCTTTGTAAAGTCTGAATGCTGATGATGATCCCTAAGCCTTGTATTTTTTGAAGGCCTTCTCCTTTAATTTTATATGCATTTTTACATTGGAGTTAAGCCATCCAGGACTTGTGTTCATGCTTTTAAATTTCTTTCACAGTGGGATGCACTGGCTAATGCCCTTATTTAATATGCTCTTACAGCAAACCCATCTCTCCTCCATTTACTTTGTTTCTAAGATTTTATCCCCAATTTATATCTTCTAGCAAAGTTTATCGTTTGGGGAAGATTTCTCTTTTGAAATTCAATGTCTGTTTTAATATTTGTTTGATTTATACTGAAGCTAATTGACCTGTGCTAGCTGTTTCCTAAAATTTCCCCTTATTTCCACATCAGTGATTAGGTCTGTTTCAAGATGTTTCTGATGTGATTTTTGATATGTTTCTGCTAAAGTTTTGATTGCCCTTGCATTTTTGTTTTTGCAAGCGCTAAAATTGTATCAAAAACGCATCAACAACACATCATATTGCATGTAGATGCATTTGTATGCCCTCTATTGTTGTCTGTGGGGCCAAAAATCATTCTGGAATTGCACCAAAATGATACAGGTGGTACCCTTTTCCAAAATCACTCCATGCTGAACTGCATTGATGTGAACAAGCACCTTTGAAAACTATTTTAATTATAATTGTTATGTGATTCTGTGCGATTCTGTGTAAATGTTTTTACACACAGGTGGTGATAAGCAGGAAACTATGAAATAAAAATCAAAAAGCCAAGTCAGGTCATATTCTTTATTTAACCTCATTAGGCATGTCAGTTTATCTTAGAAGTACGTAGATAAAAATTGGAATCAGTCAACTTATTTTCAGATTCCTTGACATAACCAAGAAAGCATGATGTTATAGTAACACAGGTCATGTACGTCCATGGCTGTCAAATTCTATAACAAATATGAGTACAAGGTAGGAATTTTATTCAGTTATTCTTTGAATAAATTGAATCATGGTTACATGCTGTTCAAATTTACCAGAGCTAAGAAATAGAGCTGTGGTTATGCTTAGAGTTATGTTACAAGTGTTTTACCACTTTTAAATGATGAAAGGATGCTAAAGAAGATCTTCTAAATTGTATGGAAGGTCTGCTGTAAGTTAAACCGATATTACAGCCTTGTTTTTTTTTTTTTAAATAACATATATGTTATACTTACCTGCTCTGTGTAATGGTTTTGCACAGAGCAGCACAAGATCCTCCTCTTCTGGGGTCCCACACCAGCATTCCTGGTTTTTCCCTCCTGGATGCCCCACAGCAAGCAGCTTTCTCTGGGAGCACCCAAGCAGGTGCATGCCCTACCAGTGGCTCTGTGTGTCCATTTACACACAGAGCCATGACTCCGCCCCCTGCCCCTCCATCTCCTGATTGGCTCACTGGCTGTGATTGACAGCTGCCAAAAGCCAATCAGGAGAGTCTGGTCAGGCAAAGCTCTCATAGACATCACTGGATCGAGATGGGGCTCAGGTAAGTATTATTGGAGCTGCTGCACACAGAAGGTTTTAACCTTCATGTATAGAATGCATGAAGGTAAAAGACCTGATGCCTTTACAACCATTTTAAATGCAAGTTAATGACAATTGGAAAAACATATTTTTCCCTCCCTGTATTGAACTAGTAAGGAGGTCCTTTAACCACTTTAAAAACCGCACGCCGTCATATGACGTCCAAAAAGGGGATCTGTTATCCCGGGTGGACGTCATATGACGTCCTGTACTTTGTGCGGGGATATCTGAATGATTGCCTGCACCTAGAGGCATCATTCAGATATAATTTTCTTCCGGCGGCGATCCTGCGCACCGTAAAGAACGATCATAGTGGCGGTTCCCCTGCTTGATCGTTCTTATGGGCGGCGGGAGGGGACATCCCTTCCTCCCGCTGCCATCCGGCGCTTCTCCGGGCTCTCCCGTGCCATCGGGGGCCCGGAGAGATGATCGCCGTCCGCCGGATGTGCAGCATAGAAATGACTGGTGACCAGATGGTCACCAGTCATCTCTATGACCATCGGAGGCCCGGGCGCGATGTGATGACGTCACGCCCGGGTACCCGTAAGTAAAACAAAACGCAATTTCGGCTAGTAAGAATAAGATCTGTGAATTTTTTTTCACAATCTCATTCTTTTCAGCCTGGAGGAGAGATGTGGAGTCTTATTGACCCTGCATCTCTCCTTAAAGAGGACCTGTCACACTCTATTCCTATTACAAGGAATGTAAACATCCCTTTTAATAGGAATAGAGTGATAAAAAAAATAAAAATAAAAGTGTAAAAAATAAATAAGTAAAATAATAAAAAAAAAATTAAAACGCCCCTGTCCCAGTAGCTCGCGCTCAGAAGCAAACGCACACGTAAGTCCCGCCCACGTATGTAAACGTCGTTCAAACCACACATGTGAGGTGTCGCCACGTGCGTTAGAGCGTGTGCAATAATTCTAGCACTAGACCTCCTCTGTAACTCTAAAAAATTTGGTAACCTGTAAAAAATTTAAAGCGTTGCCTATGGAGATTTTTAAGTAACAAAGTTTGGCGCCATTCCATGAGTGTGGGCAATTTTAATGCATGACATGTTAGGTATCTATTTACTCGGCATAACGTCATCTTTCATATTTTACAAAAAAAATGGGCTAACTTTACTGGTTTGTTATTTTTTAATTCATGAAACCATTTTTTTACAAAAAAAGGCATTTGAAAAATGATTGCGCAAATACCGTGCAAGATAAAAAGTTGCAATGACCGCCATTTTATTCCCTAGGGTGTCTGCTAAAAAAAACATATATAATGTTTGGGGGTTCTGAGTAATTTTCTAGCAAAAGAATGATGATTTGTACATGTAGGAGAGAAGTGCCAGAATAGGCCTGGTATGGAGGTGGGTTTTAAAGCCCTGTATTGAAGTGGTTAAATCTGTTTAGAACTCTGGGCAGCCACTATATCACCTATTATGTGATTAAATGTCAATTGGCAGTAAGACTTTTTATTATTGAGTGATAACATGAATGACAGTAGGACAGGACACATGTTCTGTCTGCATTCATAAAATGCACATTTTTAGAAAAGCCCCCACTTTACTTTTTGGTTCAACTTTAATAATTTAATTTATTGTTTTAATCTTATATTGCTTTGGAATTGCTGTACATTACAAATGCAATTCTGCAGCATTTAAGTAATTTCATATGTGCAATGTAAAATATAATTTATGTCCTATTCACAGAGGTGAAATATTTACCCTCATAATTTCAAAACTATTTACTCAAGGTAAAGATAAGCCTTTGTTGATGTTTAAAGTGATTAATTAAAGTGTTACTGAACCCACAACAGTATAATCAGGCTGTATATACAGTAAAGCATGCTTACACTCACAGTGGAACCTAAGGGGTTAATCCTCTAAATTGTGTAAAAAGGCTGTTTAATCATGTCTTCTCTGATGCCCCCCTTCTTATGCTGTCCCCAATATGTCTGCTGATAGAACAGAGCCTTGGGGGCAAGCTGCACATGCTCAGTTTGGTGTGTATTTTTTATTTCTGGTAGGGTGCATGTGATTAGCACAGGGCCAATCAGCACTGTCCAGACAGCAAGTTGGGGGTCCTGCATCCTAAAAGGACAAATAGGGAAGAATTAAAACCCCTCCTACAAGCTTTAACCAGACACTGATAGAAGTCACACGACTCATATACTTCTGATTAGAAATTGTATTTAACAGTTTATATTTACTAAAATAATTACACTTCAGTGTTCTGTGAACTGAGAAGACCAGATATAGAGAACAAAAAAATAATAGTTTTTTCAGCCTTAAAAAATACAGTAGAACCTTTATAAATGTATACTCATATATCATGTTCTTGCCTTGCAGGCTGCAGAATGGCTGTGCCTAAACTGTCAGACACAAAGAGCACTCTCAGGACAACTTGGGGACATGGGCAAAGTACCTCCTCTTTTAGGACTGTCTCCAAAGTCTTCACCAAAGCATTCTGTTTCTCCTGAACAAGCACAGAAACCTACACCACCTAATCTGAAAACACAAGATAAAGCAACTGATCAAGTCATAAAAAAAGAAATTACAAAAACGTCAGATGAAAATGTTACTAAAGGACAAACGGACAAAGCTGGTCAAGTAGAAAGTAAAGATATGAAGACTACAGTTAGCCCACCTGTATTAAGCAAAGAAACAAACGTTCCAGTGGTTCATAAAGCTATAGAGGAGCTACCCCTTAAAGACAGTAAAAAAGATCCTTCCCAAGACATTCCAGTGCCAAAAGAGCCAATAGAAAAGCATTTGCAACATAAAGACAAAATCATCCAAAAGAAGGATTTGATGATTGACCTCTCAACAACAACTTTGACAAAAATTGAAGATGGAGTAGCATTAGATCTGAAAACAACATCTGAAGCAACCAAGCTCACAGAGAAGGATACAAGTAAAGAAAAGACTGTAAGTAATCATTAAATTAAACTAATATTCTGTAAGAATAATGTGAAACCAATAATATGCTATACCCATCTGACTTTTTGAAAGGTACTAGCACTACACTGTGGTTTATTATCCTAAAATTATATATTATTATGTCTTATATTGCTGGAAACAGGAAAGACAGTGGCCTAGGGATAAGGTCTGTATAAATCACAGATAGGACTCCTCCAGGACCTACAGCTTAACACAAGAAGTCAAAGACATAGCCAAACACTTACATTTGTCTGCGATGACTAACCAAAAAAAACGATGGGCCAGATTCACATATAAGTGCGGTGGGGTAACGTATCGTCTATACATTACACCGCCGCAAGTTTTCAGCGCAAGTGCCTGATTCACCAAGCACTTGCGTGTAAACTTACGGCGGTGTAACGTAAAGGCGTCCAGCGCAAGCCCGCCTAATTCAAATGGGGCGTGTAGCATTTAAATTAGGCGCGCTCCCGCGCCGGACGTACTGCGCATGCCTCCGTTTTTAAATTCCGCCGTACTTTGCGCGAAGTGACGTCATTTTTTTGAACGGCGACGTGCGTAACGTACTTTCGTATTCCCGGACGTCTTACGCAAAAAAAATTTAAAATTCGACCCGGGAACGACGGCCATACTTTAACATGGCTCATCTAAGGTTAAGCCAAAAATTGCCCAAATCCCCAAATTTTAACATCTCACTCTGTGGGCTTTAAGACTCAGGCCCCGTACACACGACCGAGTTTCTCGGCAGAATTCAGCCAGAAACTCGGGTTCAGAGCTGAATTCTGCCGAGAAACCCGGCCGTGTGTACACTTTCGGCCGAGGAAGCCGACGAGGACCTCGGCGAGGAAATAGAGAACATGTTCTCTATTTCCTCGTTGTTCAATGGCAAAAGTCGGCCCGCCGAGTTCCTCGGTGGCTTCCACACTGAACTCGACGAGGAACTCGATGTGTTTTGGCACGTTGAGTTCCTCGGTCGTGTGTACGGGGGCCTCAGACTCAAACTTTGGCATGTCACCCTGCAGGATTTGTGTTGGCCTGACAGTGTTGATAAAGGGATATGAAGTAACAAAGAGAGCTTAAAGGGTCACTAAAGGGATTTTTTTTTACCTTTACCTTACTGCAGTCCTGGTTTCATGTCCTCATTGTTCGTTTTTGCTCTGATGTTGCTGTAATCCTTCTCTGTTCTGAACACTTCCTGGTTGTCTGTTTCTTGATGAAAAAGTCATGGGAGCTTTCTCTCTGTGGTCACTAAACAAGGAGGTGTGATTACTGTGTGTCTAAAACCCCTCAGAACCAATCACTTTCGTTTTACAAACCACCACTGCCCTGTATTGGCTCTGTTTCTCTGTACATCACAGAAGCAGGAAACATCATGCAAAAACAAAACTGTAGGTACATTATATGATTGATTTTTATATGTTTTTAATCATTTTTAAAAGGAATCAGTTAACTATTATGTCTCTATACCGTGTAAACAGTCATTTCAGCAAAAACATTTTTTCCTTTACAACTCCTTTAAAGTTCTTTGAAAATCTTGACATGATTGTAAACAATCACCTTGTAAAACAACCCATTCTGATTAACAACGTACAGACCAGAAGAATTTACCCCCTAATTGATCAGGCCATTTTTTGCGATTTGGCACTGCATTAATTGAACTGACAATTACGCGGTCATGCAACGCTGTACCCAGGACAAAATTTACGTTCTTTTTTCCCCACAAATAGAGATTTCTTTTGGTGGTATTTGATTACCTCTGCAGTTTTTGAGCCTGTCAATCCAATGTAAACACACAGGAGTTTCTAAGCTTTTAGAATCAGACTAAATCCGAACTTCAGAGACTTTTCTGGATTGGGAATCTGAGAATGTAAAGCTTTGTTAAGCAGCTAGAAATGCAGAGAAGACTCTTTGAAGCCCCATACACACTATCAGTTTTCCTGCTGGTTTTCTCTTGAGGTTTACCAAAACCATGTAGTACAAGGACCTGCCTGATTGCATTCAAATTGAAACGCTTAAGGTTTGACCTCATATTAGATGGTTTTGGTAAACCTGAAGAGAAAACCATCAGGAAAACTGAATAGTGTGTATGGGGCTTAATAGTTTAATGTCCATAATCTGGCATAGGTGTGCTATAAGTGCTTCCTAGGTGGCAGCAAAATAGGTCCTGAGCCTATTCTGCCATAGATAGAAATATTGTAAAGGAATTTTCAATTATTTCACACATTCTAAGCAGGAACAGTGAAAGATGCTGTGTAACAGATTTACTACAAGCTTTCAGCTGAAGTCATCAATTCCCCCCTCAGCTGCTCCAAATTAGCACTGCCATAGAATGAAACCTGACCCTGACAACTTTTTAATCATGCACATGTTTCAAGTGAAAATCTTTTTCATCTTCAGTGATAAATCTGTCTCAGACCTGTGTAAATCAGCTGCAGTTGGCTGCCCAGGATTACATGTGCACAGGCCACAAATATGCTGCAAACCTTTTTGAAAAGATTTGGCTAATCATAGGCATCCTGATTGCTTCTTTTAATCTCACTAATTGGTTGATAAATGCCCCCCTCCCCCACAGAGTATGTATAAAATACAGTTTTAGTATTTATAGAGTAGAAAAGGAAGTTACTATCAAGTTGCTTTATGCCCTGTACACACGATTGGGTCCATCCGATGAGAATGGTCTGATGACCGTTTTTATCGGTTAACCGATGAAGCTGACTAAGGCCTCGTACACACGATAGGTTTAAACAGAGGACAACGGTCTGATGGACCGTTTTCATCGGTCAAAACCGATTACCCCATACTTCTGTATCTTCTTAACTATTAGAGGTTAAATCTTATAATAAATACAGTAGTTCTTTTTTAGGTATATTAGAAAAATTCGGAAAATAAAAAAATGCAACTAGATTGGCAGCTGCAAATAGATTTGTTGAAGTAAATTTGTAAGTTTAATCATCTTTGGTAATGAAGTTAACCTACAATGCCACACTGTTCTCGCAAGTCACTTAGGATTTTTTTTTAAAAAACATTTAGAAGCTAATGCAGTAGCAATTATATTGCCACAAATTGGCAGCATTATCAGTCTTCTGATCAAATTACCACCAATGCCATCTAAAATGTGGGGCTTAATTAACAAAGAATCTAAAATCCAGGGTGCCTTTTTACATCTGAATCCCCAAAACAGACCAGAGATTAAAGGGTTATTTTATAAAAGGAATAGGAGAGATTCACTTTGCAAAGCAAACAGGCACCAATCCGTTAGTAAATGAACCACAATGTGTATAATTTTCTGAAACTGTTTTTTCCTTGACAGTTCAAGAAAAAGCATTGTCACTAAAAGGGCAGCGTAAAGGTATGCCCTGTACACACGATCGGTTCATCCGATGAAAACGGACCATCAGATATACGATGAAGCTGACTTTCATCAGTCTTGCCTACACACCATCTGTTAAAAAAACGATTGTGTCAGAACGCGTTGACGTAAAACACAACGACATGCTGAGAAAAATGAAGTTTAATGCTTCCGAGCATGCGTCGACTTGATTCTGAGCAAAAGGGGGTTTTTACTCCTGCGCTGATCGTCTAAAGCAAAATTGATAAACATATATTGACAAAACCCAAGCAGCAAACATAAACATGTGATAATCATGAAAAAGGCAAAAAAAAAAAAAAAAAATAGTTGCGCTAAGTGGTACCAAATAAAATGAAAAATTAGATAAGTGAGAATGACATTGATAACCAATGAGTAAAGAGAGTGAATCAACTCAACAGCAGATAATTGAATGAGCGTACATCTACTGTATATCGCAAGATATCTGCCTGTGAAAATGTAAAACTAGCAACAATAGTGCCAAAAAATATATGTGCTAAATTAAATAATTGTTGATAATAAATGTCCAAGGCAGGACAGCCAGTGTATTCGAAACAGATCAGAGTGTATCCACACACAAGGATTGTTCCGGATAAATACAGTAAAAAACAGTCCAATGTGAGGGAGGAAACATCAGAACTTCAAGTATACACTGATAGATGTGTCTATGACAGGAAGTATAGCTGTCATCCACCACCACAGCGATGAAATATTCTCCAGTGCCACAAAGAGTAGTACCAGAACCGTAGGGCCTCAGAGTGTAAGGTCTAAAATCGCTTTTGCAGATATAAACCTCTGCAGGGGTTATACTGGATCCTCCGACCTCCAGGCTCCTCGGGGTTTCCACAGAAAATCCTCCTCTAAGAGCGGTAATGGAAGTGGTAGCATCTAGTCCACCGAATGCCAATCCATAGATCATAAAGGGTATAGAAAATAAGCAGCATGTGCGTTATCTCCTTTAAAAGTTTGTACTTTATTGTAAGGCTCGAGTAGCGTTACAGCAAGTTTAAAAACAAAACAAAGTAAAAGTCGGCATAAGTTTAAAAAGCAAATAGTTGCGAACACCCGTGCTTCCGGGTCACGTGGGAGCGTGATGACGTCACTGCGTAGCTCCGCTCCGACAAAGCTGTAGTTTTTATTAAAGGGACAATTATTTATTTTTTTAGAGGTCCGGAGGTCCCCAGGGGCCCAAAGCCCCCAAGGCCCCCGGATGGAAACCCCCCCATTTTTTAAAATATTTTTTTTATAAAAAAATATTTTTTTTCTAATATATTTTTATTTAATTTTTTATTAAAGGGCTAATTTTTTTTAGTGGTAAGGGGGGCCCGGAGATCCCCAGGGCCCCGGATGACAACCCCCCCTTTTTTTTTATAAAAAAAATATATTTTTTATATATTTATTTATTTATTTATATATATATATATATATATATATATATATATATATATATATATTATAATATATATATATTATATATATATATAATATTTTTTTTATTATTATTATTATTATTATTAAAGGGCCCAGAGGGCCCCAGATGGCAACCCCCCTTTTTTTTATAAAAAAAAAAAATTATTGTATATTATTTTATTTCTTTTTTTTTCTTTTTTTTATATATATATATATTTTTTTATTAACCACTTCCATACAGGGCACGTATACACCTTCCCGCCCAAGCCAATTTTCAGCTTTCAGCACTGTCGCACTTTGAATGGCAATTGCGCGGTCATGCTACACTGTACCCAAACAAAATTGGCGTCCTTTTTTACCCACAAATAGAGCTTTCTTTTGGTGGTATTTGATCACCTCTGCGATTTTTTTTTTTGCGCAACAACTAAAAAAAGACCGAAAATTTTGAAAAAAATTAAGTTTTTTATTTTTTCTGTATTTTTTTTGTAAATAAGTACGTTTTCTCTTTCAATTACGGGCACTGATATGGTGGCACTGATGGGCACAGATGAGATGGCACTGATGGACATCGACGAGGTAGTACTGACGGGCACAGATGAGGTGGCACTGATTGGCGGCGCTGGTATGCGGCACTGATGGGCACACATAGGCGGCACTCATGGGCACACATAGGCGCACTGATGGGCACTCATGAGCGGCACTGATGGGCACTCATGGGCGGCACTGATGGGCACTCATGGGCGGCACTGGGCACTCATGGGTGGCACAGATGGGCACTCATAGGCGGCACAGATGGGCACTGTGGGGTGGCACTTATGGGTGGCACAGATGGGTACTGTGGGGTGGCACAGATGGGCACTGTGGGGTGGCACTGATGGACACTGTGGGGCGGCACTGATGGACACTGTGGGGCGGCATTATTTACTTGTTTACTTGTTGCCAGTCAGTGCCCATTTGTGGGCACTGGCATCTTTTTTTTTTGCATCTTTTTTTTTTTTTTCAGACTTTGTTTTTTTCAGACTTTTTTTTTGCATCTTTTTTTTTGCCCCTTTTTATAAGTTTTGCCCTTCCCTAGTGGGCATCCCTGGTGGTCCATGTGGCGATCCGAGGGGGGGCTGCGCTGATAAACAAGGTGGCACTGATTGGCGGTGCTGGTATGCGGCACTGATGGGCACACATAGGCGGCACTCATGGGCACACATAGGCCGGCACTGATGGGCAGCACTGATGGCACTCATGAGCGGCACTGATGGGCACTCATGGGCGGCACTGATGGGCACTCATGGGCGGCACTGGGCACTCATGGGTGGCACAGATTGGCACTCATAGGCGGCACAGATGGGCACTGTGGGGGTGGGCACTTATGGGTGGCACAGATGGGTACTGTGGGGTGGCACAGATGGGCACTGTGGGGTGGCACTGATGGACACTGTGGGGTGGCACTGATGGACACTGTGGGGCGGCACTGATGGACACTGTGGGGCGGCATTATTTACTTGTTTACTTGTTTCCAGTCAGTGCCCATTTGTGGGCACTGATTGGCATCTTTTTTTTTTTTTGCATCTTTTTTTTTTTTTTAAGACTTTTTTTTTTTTTTCAGACTTTTTTTTTTTTGCCCCTTTTTATAAGTTTTGCCCTTCCCTAGTGGGCATCCCTGGTGGTCCATGTGGCGATCCGAGGGGGGGCTGCGCTGATAAACAATCAGCGCGAACCCCCCTTGTCAGGAGAGCCGCCGATCGGCTCTCATCTACTAGCGTCTGTCAGACGCGAGTGAGGAAGAGCCATCGACGGCTCTTCCTGTTTACATCGTGATCAGCCGTGGTTGGACACGGCTGATCACGTGGTAAAGAGTCTCCGTGAGAGACTCTTTACCGAGATCGGTGTTGCGGGGTGTCAGACTGACACCCCGCAACAACGATCGCCACGATGCGCGCCCCCGGGGGCGCGCAGCGGCTAAGAATCCTGAGGACGTCATATGACGTCCGGTCAGGATTCTACAACCACTTTGCCGACGTCAATTTGTCATTGGCGGGCGGCAAGTGGTTAAAGAGCTCAGAGGTCCCCAGGGCCCCATGTGGAAAACCCCCTTTTTTATTTGTTATAAATCTTTATTTTTTTATTTTTGTTTATATATATTTATTTTTATGTTTTTATTAAAGGGCCCTGGATGGCAACCCCCCTTTTTTTTCATAAATGTTTATTTTTTTTATATATTTTTTTTTACTAAAGGGCCCAGAGGTTTTTTTGTTATTGTTATTATTAAAGGGCCCAGAGTTCCCGGATGGCAACCCCCCTTTTTTGTATTTTTTTTTTATAAGCGGGGGGGGGGGGGGGGCTGCTGCGAATTGAGAAGCGGGGGGGCCCTTTACAAAAAAAAAAAAGAAGAAATAAATAAATATATATATATATATATATATATATATATATATATATATATATATATATATATATATATATATATATATATATATATATATAAAGAAGGGGGGCTTAATGTAAGATTAAATGATATAAATGCTGGCCTTAAAACTATGTATTTTGATATAACTTTATCGTCATCGTTATTGGCTTAAAATGTCACAGTAGTTGTATTCCTGTCTGTACATCATGCACAGTTTTATATTCACAGTATCTTTTGTGACATCTATGAAACCAAAACCCACATTTCATATAAATGCATGTTTTAAAACATATGCTGGTTTACATACAAATGTATCTGTTGTCATAAATGGTATCAGTCTTTCAGTGTGCTCCTTTAACATTTTTATGTTGTCTATGCATCTGTCGTGAACAACTTATACATTTTACTACAGTAAATGTATATGCATGCTAGAACGTTTTATATATTTTTTTTGTGATATATTTAGAAGAATGTAAAATGTTAATGGGTCTGATAGGCAAAAGTTCCAATAAATTGTTAATGCCCATGAATTGCTAAACTCATTATTCCAACATTTATTATGTCTGTTCTACGGACTGCAGGCAGCATCTATTTCTGTGTCCCACCTACTCCCCTGCAAAAAAAAATAAAAAAATGTGTGTATGAGCTGTAAAAACAAATTAATAAAATATTTGCACCTTCTTTCCTTTAGGCTAGGTTCACACTTAGACATGAGTTAAAGGGGTTGTAAAGGTTTGTTTTTTATTTTCTAAATAGGTTCCTTTAAAGCGGGGGTTCACCCTAAAAAAAAAAAAAGTTTCCATGCCATCCAGCATACTAGCGCGAGCTACAGTATGCCTTTTTTTTTTGCGCCGTACTCATAGTTTAATCCCTTAGTAGGCGTTCCTAGGCAGAGGGGAACATGATTGACGGCCGGCTATGGCGCGTCACGCTTCCCGAAAATAGCCGAAATAGGACTTGGCTCTTCACGACGCCTGCGCAGTCAGCTCCTAGTCTGTGCGCAGGCGCGTATAGCGCCGTGAAGAGCCGAGTCCTACTCCGGCTATTTTGGGGAAGCGTAACGCGCCATAGCCGTCCGTCAATCATGTTCCCTCTGCATAGGAACGCCCATTCCCCGCGGGGAGTCTGAAACGTAACTACGGGATTAAACTGTGAGTACAGCCCAAAAAAAATTAAATAAAGGCATACTGTAGCTCGCGCTAGTATGCTGAATTTCATGGTAGAAACTTGTTTTTTAGGGTGAACCATCGCTTTAAGCTAGTGCATTGTTGGTTCACTTACCTTTTCCTTCGATTTCCCTTCTAAATGTTTTGTTCCTTTGTTATTTATCTTTGTCTGAATTTCTCACTTCTTGTTGCTCCTCAGTAAGGTGTTCAGTAAGCTGTTCTAAATGACTTTCCACCACTCGGATGATGGTGGAAAGCTTACTGAGGAGAAACAGGAAGTGAGAAATTCAAACAAAGAAAAAAAACATTTAGAAGGGAAATTGAAGGAAAAGGTAAGTGAACCAACAATGCACTAGCTTAAAGGAACCAATTTAGAAAATAAAAGACGAACCTTTACAGCCCCTTTAAGTATGCACATTTCAATTTGTTTTCAGACATGCATGTTTTAAAAACATGCGTTACATGTATTTTCATGCATTTTTCAGGCACTCCCATTGAAGACTATTAACAGCCAAAAATATGACTCTGCCCCAAGAAAGCTTATGTACTATTTTGAGCTTTCGGCAACAGGCTTCAAATGACACGACCCTCAGGTGTGAATGGGCACCAGTGAATAAAATGGGAATCTTGATGTTGAGCACTCAAGAGCTTCAGGGAATGCACTTCAAATCACTTAGATATAAACGATACAAAACAGAATAAAAATTAGATGTAAAAAAAGAGATCATTAAACTTTGGGCTAGGGGAGCATCTTTATGTAAAAAAAAAAGAGCATTAAATGTTGGACTAGTGGTTCGTTTTTATTTTATGCTATATCCATTTTTAAGCTTCTATATTTTTCTATTATAGCTAATAGCACATAATAAGCAAATGCTAACTATAGCATTGTTGGAGACAGAAGAAAGTGCTAGTTGAATGCGATTATAAACAAATGCAAAAATTACATTAACAATGCTTAATGAGAAACACCTTGCTAACCAGTGTACAATAAAACAGTATTTTCCATGGTGGAAAATATAACATGCTCTTCTGCTGAGTTAAAATAAAATGTCTTAATAGAAAATTATATTGTTGCTTTTCCTTACTGTTAAACATAACTGCTCAAACCAATTTAACCACTTCAACTACAGAAGATTTACCCCCTTTCATGACTGTGTTACTTTAACTGACAATATAATGTATGTCCTTTTTTTCCCACAAATAGAGCTTTCTTTTGGTGGTTTTTGATCACCTCTGTGTTTTTTTAATTTTTTGTGCTATAAATAAAAAAAGAGCAACAATTCTGCTATTAAACATATAAAAATAAAAAAATCTAATACCTTTAACAATTTAGGCCAATATCCTGCTACATATTTTTGGTAAAAAAAAAATCCAATAAGTGTATATTGATTGATTTGCGCAAAAGTTATAGCATCTACAAACTATGGGATACAAGTGAGTATTTGATTCCCTGCTGATTTTGTACATTTGCCCACTGACAAAAAAATGATCAGTCTATAATTGTATTGGTTGGTTTATTTTTAACAGTGAGAGACAGAATGACAACAAAAAAATCCAGAAAAACGCATTTCAATTTTTTTTTCAATTGATTTGCATTTTAATGAGTAAAATAAGTATTTGATCCCCTATCAATCAGCAAGATTTCTGGCTTCCAGGTGTCTGCTATACAGGCAAGATTAGGAGCACTCTCTTAAAGGA
This sequence comes from Rana temporaria, assembly GCF_905171775.1. Classification (NCBI taxonomy): domain Eukaryota; kingdom Metazoa; phylum Chordata; class Amphibia; order Anura; family Ranidae; genus Rana; species Rana temporaria. Next base: position 133,159,211 of record NC_053491.1, read on the forward strand.
AGTGCTCCTAATGTCAGCTTGTTACCTGTAAAAAATACACTTTTCCACAGAAGCAATCAATCAATCAGATTCCAAACTCTCCACCATGGCCAAGACCAAAGAGCTGTCCAAGGATGTCAGGGGCAAGATTGTAAACCTGCACAAGGCTGGAATGGGCTACAAGACCATCGCAAAGCAGCTTGGTGAGAGGGTGACAACAGTTGGTGCCATTATTTGCGAAAAAAACACAGAAAATCTCCCTCATGGAGTTTCAATGATCATGAGAACAGTGAGGAATCAGCCCAGAACTACACGGGAGAATCTTTTCAATGATCTCAAGGCAGCTGGAACTATAGTCACCAAGAAGACAATTGGTAACACACTACGCCATGAAGGACTGAAATTCTGCAACACCCACATGCCTGTCTGAAGTTTTCTATTGAACATCTAAATGATTCAGAGGAGAACTGAGTGAAAGTGTTGAGGTCAGATGAGATCAAAATCAAGCTCTTTGGCATTAACTTAACTCTCCGTGTTTGGAGGAAGAGGAATGCTGCCTGTGACCCCAAGAACACCATCCCCACCGTCAAACATTGAGGTGGAAACATTATGCTTTGGGGGTGTGTTTGTGCTAAGAGAACAGGACAACTTCACTGCATCAAAGGGACCATGTCCTGTCAAATCATGGGTGAAATCCTTCCCTCAGCCAGGGCATTGAAAATGGGTTGTGGATGTGTATTCCAGCATGACGATGACCCAAAACACATGACCAAGGCAACAGAGGAGTGGCTCAAGAAAAAGCACATTAAGGTCCTGGAGTGGCCTAGTCAGTCACCAGATCTTAATCCCATAAAAAATATGTGGAGGGAGCTGAAGGTTCGAGTTACCAAATGTCAGCCTCAAAACCTTAATGACTTGGAGAAGATCTGCAAAGAGGAGTGGGACAAAATCCCTCCTGAGATGTGTGCAAACCTGGTGGCCAACTACAAGAAATGTCTGACCTCAGTGATTACCAACAAGAGTTTTGCCACCAAGTACTAAGTCATGTTTTGTGAAGGGGTCAAATACACTCATTAAAATGCAAATCAATTTATAACTTTTTTTAAATGCGTTTTTTTTTTTGTTTGTTTTTATTCTCTCTCTCACTGTTACTGTTAAAATAAACCTACCATTAAAACTATAGACTGATTATTTTGTTGTCAGAGAACAAACAAACAAAATCAGCAGGGGACCATTTTATTTCCTTACTGTATATTTATGGAGATTTCTTTTTACTAGTATGGTGGAGATCAGCGACTGCAATATTGCGGCGGACAAATCGAACACTAACTGATGCTTTTGACTTTTTGGTGACCAGTGACACTAATACAGTGATCAGTGCTGAAAATATGCATCGTCACTGTACTAATGACACTGGCTGGGAAGGGATTAACATCAGGTTCAATCAAAGAGGTGCTTTTACTATGGGAAGGAACTGATCAATGTTCCTGCTTTAAACGAAGGAACACAGGATCAATGCCTTACCTACTGACAGAACGGCAATCTGCCTTGTTTACATAAGCAGATTGCCACTCTGGCTCTCTGCCTAATGATCGGTGAGTACCAGCGGACATCAAGTCCGCAGTACCCACAGATCAGCTCAGTGTCTAATCACAGTGGGAGCGGGTCCCATGCGCCCCTCAGACCTGTTAGTGCAGGATCATGTACTAGGTTATCTAGTTACGTAACCAACTAGTGATATCTGATCCTGAGCAGGAGAGCCGCCTTGACGATGTATATGTACAGTATACGGTCGGCATGTGGTTAATTTAGTGCAAGATAAATTTTATAAAATTCCAAGCAGCAAAATTGAAATGATAAATTCAGGCATTGCTATTATGGGGGAAAAAAAACACTTGAACAATTTATGGGGATGCAACAGAAATGACATTGAGATTTCTCAGTGGTCCAGTGAATATTATACAATAAGACAAAGGAAAATATTCAACAGAATAATTTCAAATATGTCCTTCTCTGGCAAATTCCTGGGTTACCAATACACAAAGTCTACTTTATATAACCAAGTAGTTGTGTACAATATTTTACTAATGGGTGTAGTAATTATACTGACATAACTAAGCTGCTGCAAATTTCTAAAGTGTTTTGGAGGTCCTCACATATAAAGGGACAAATAGTACATGACATCACTACCTGTAAAAATCTACCGGTCCTAATGTACAGTCATGACCAAAATTGTTGGCACCCCAGAAATGTTTCCAGAAAATCAAGTATTTATCACAGAAAAGTATTGCAGTAACACATGTTTTACTATACACATGTTTATTCACTTTGTGTGTAAATAAGATTGTTTCAAGCATGTGATGCTCCTTTAAACTCACCTGGGGCATGTAAGAGGTGTGGGCAATATAAAAATCACACCTGAAAGCAGATAAAAAGGAGATAAGTTCACATAGTCTTTGCATTGTGTGTCTGTGTGTGCCACACTAAGCATGGACAACAGAAAGAGGAGAAGAGAACTGTCTGAGGACTTGAGAATCAAAATTGTGGGACAATATGTCAACAATCTCAAGTTTACAAGTCCATCTCCAGAGATCTAGATTTGCCTTTGTCCACAGTGCGCAACATTATCAAGAAGTTTGCAACCCATGGCACTGTAGCTAATCTCTATGGGGTTGACGGAAGAGAAAAATTGATGAAAGGTTGCAACGCAGAATAGTCCGGATGGTAGATAAGCAGCCCCAAACAAGTTCCAAAGAAATTCAAGCTGTTTTGCAGGCTCAGGGAGCATCAGTGTCAGTGTGAACTATCCGTTGATATTTAAATGAAATGAAACGCTATGGCAGGAGACCAAGGAGGACCCCACTGTTGACACAGAGACATGAAAAAGCAAGACTACAGTTTGCCAAAAATGTACTTGAGTAAGCCAAAATCCTTCTGGGAAAATGTCTTGTGGACAGATGAGACCAAGATAGAGCTTTTTGGTAAAGCACATCATTCTACTGTTTACCAAAAACGGAATGAGGCCTACAAAAAAAAGAACACAGTACCTACAGTGAAATATGGTGGAGGTTCAATGATGTTTTGGGGTTGTTTTGCTGCTTCTGGAACTGGGTGCCTTGAATGTGTGCAAGGCATCATGAAATCTGAGGATTACCAAAGGATTTTGGGTCTCACTGTAGAGCCCAGTGTCAGAAAGCTGGGTTTGCGTCCGAGATCTTGGGTCTTCCAGCAGGACAATGACCTCAAACATACGTCAAAAAGCACCCAGAAATGGATGGCAACAAATCGCTGGAGAGTTCTAAAGTGGCAAGCAATGAGTCCAGATCTAAATCCCATTGAACACCTGTGGAGAGATGTTAAAATTGCTGTTGGGAAAAGGCGCCCTTCCAATAAGAGAGACCTGGAGCAGTTTGCAAAGGAAGAGTGGTCCAGAATTCTGGGTGAGAGGTGTAAGAAACTTATTGATGGTTATAGAAAGTGACTGATTTCAGTTATGTTTTCCAAAGGGTGTGCAACCAAATATAAAGTTAAGGGTGCCAAGAATTTTGACCATCCATTTTTTTAGTTTTAGGTGACATTGTGTCCAATTTGCTTTTTTTCCTCCCTTTTGTGGTTTTGTTCCAATACACACAAATGGAATAAACATGTGTATAGCAAAACATGTGTTACTGCAATACTTTTCTGTGAGAAATACTTGATTTTTTGGAAAAATTTCTGGAGTGCCAACAATTTCAGCCACAGCTGTAAAAACAGATATGTTTTTTCCAAAGGTGTTTCATGGTGTAATTTTCATATTCAGTCATTTTGAAATAAATGTTACATATCATTTACAAAAAAAACCTGTGTCCCTCTCACAGTGAGGGGAAATTACTTCTTCAGAAGCACAGCTCTTTACATTGCTGTGCAAATAATGTGGAAATATGTATTAGCAATTGCATAAGACAGGTCACATTACCTGTGCTTCATTCCATAAGTTAATGGTTAAATAGATAGTTATACCCATGTTAAAAAAATTTAAAATAAATAAAAAGCATCCCCTTTATTTGCCAGCCTATTAAAATTCATTGAAGTATAATCCAGAGATCCAGCACATAATGCTTTTAACGCTGGTGGTACCCTTCCTTTAAAAAGACCGTTCAGGTTTGAGGGAGCAAAGTACTCCACATCTTTACAGTGAAGGTTTAAGTATAAAGTAATATAATTGGGAATTTGTGTATTATTTGCTCAATAGAATCCTTCTTGCCACATTACCATCTCTAATCAGATCATACAATAAATGTAATAAGATGTGGTTACACTGAAAACAAAAAATCTGTGGTAATCTGGATGTACCTGTTTGGAGATGGGGAGCACAGATTTGTATCAACTCGGTGGTAGGACTACTATGAAAATACCAAATCATATACATGAAAATGGTGATCTGGTTATATCAGGGCGAGGATTTCTGGGTAATTTTTTTCTGTTAAAAAAATTGTAAAATTTTAACTATTTGAAGTAACACACTGGCATCTTAAAATAATAAATAAAAAAATCTTAAAATAAAAGTTAAGTAAAAAAATATTTTAGTTGTCAGTGTAGCAACAGGTCTAAACTTGAATTGGATTGTGGGAGTAAATTGCCAGTGGACTAGAATTATATTCCCTGATATCTATTTATTCTCTGAAAACTTGCAAACCTTAAAAAACAATAAGGGAACATTTTCCTGATGCATATGAAACATTAATGCATATTTATGAGAATGATTCAACCCACCTTCAAGACATAATGACGTTAACAGACATATTTTAAATCTGTTATCTTGAGTCATTGAACATGATTCAGCATGATATGAGAACACTATTAGAAGCATTGACAATGGCTCTGTACATAAATACTAAACTCTGGCTGGCATTAAATTTCTTATCCAGGAACGTTAGCATAACTAAAATGTAATAAATATCAGAATAGCTAAACCCATTCCTTATGTGAATGGTTTGAGGACATCTAACACAGGAAGGCATTACATTTCTTAGCTGAGAAACAGGGAAACCCCTAATTACGCAGACGATAAAAAATCAGTGCACAAAAATGATTTGTTAAAACATCAAGCACCTTTACAAATACTTTTCCTTTATATTGGCCTTGCAAAAAAACAAACAAAGGCAATCATGCACAGGTTTGAAGAAAGGCTTAGTGTAGTATACACATTTTGGTAATCACATTAGACATAATTTACAGAAATAATACATCAGACCAAAACGAGGGACAACTGAGGAGGAAAGAGGAACAGAGGCATATGCTTTCACAAGAAAAATAAAAAACAGTTGTTGAGTTTGGATTAAAGAACCCATCAAAAATTATGCTATGAAACAAATCATTCACAGTTATGTATCTGCTTGGAATGTATAGTATAGTTAAATATAGCCACTCAGATCCAAGATGATCTAATGGAGTAATTTGAGCTTTTAGTGTTCTACAGGAAACAAGGGTAACTTGATCTGGTTTTGGGTGATCAATATATGTGGCATTCTATTATAACTGAACATAATTGTATATACGTAATTCTGTTAACCTGAATAATATATATTTAGGATCTAATATCTCAAAGATATGATGTGGGTTAAATGAGAGTTCTTTTGACCAGAAGTGAAAGCGTTAACAAAATTACATTTATTAGAGTATTGTTAAAAGTCTATCTTATACACAGCAAACATCTATAGCCTTAAGCAAGGGAGGAAATATTAGGTTAAAATACAAGAATATGAGGTGGTACTTAACACCCCACCGACTAGAAAAATTCCAGACACTTTCAACACCTTACTGTTGGAGAGAGTACAACCACACAGGCACCCTCTTACACATTATGTGGACATGCCCATCTATAAGAAAACTGTGGTCAGAGATTGAAAACATTTTGCAAAGTATACTGCAGTATAACACCTCACCTCAGCATCCTACATCTAACCATAGAACTGATTCCACCCAAGCTTAGACTCATCACCGCCCACGTGTTACTGGCAACCAAGCTTCTAATAACCAGAAGATGGAAAACAACAGATATCCCTAGCAGTGCAGAAGTCCTAGCACTAGTGTAAAATCACTATACTTATGAATCACTACTCTCCAGGGGCAAACCCTCATACTCCAGACTGCAAAAGTTGTGGCTCCCATGGGTTCATTGGTATGAAAAGAACCAACCTTAGCTCATTGATTATACAATATAGGATTACAAAGTGCTCTGTCCTTTTCCCTCTGTTTCCCTCTTTATCTCGTTCCTCTTCCCCCTCTCCTCCTTTCCTTTCCTCTCTTCATTACTTACCTCCCCGCTCTCTCTCCCTCTCCCCCTACTGTCTCTTCCCAACCTACCTCCATACTCCTACTCAAGATCGAAGGTAGTATATATCCTACTATGGTTTATTTTGTTACTTATGGTTGAATTTATACCGTTTAAAACTAGTAAACACCCACCATGTTCTGTGCACATCCATATTCACACATGTCGTGTTATGCAAATTACCAGTAATGAATACTACCGTGCATATATCTCATTTCATATTTGTACCATCAAACCTTCAATAAAAAGATATAAAAAAAATACAAGAATACAGGGTAAATTTATCACTAGGGATGAGCCGAACACCCCCCGTTCGGTTCGCACCAGAACTTGCGAACACACCAAATGTTCGTGTGAACTTTAGAACCCCGTTAAAGTCTATGGGACTCGAACATTTGAAATCTAAAGTGCTAATTTTAAAGGCTAATATGCAAGTTATTGTCCTAAAAAGTGTTTGGGGACCTGGGTCCTGCCCCAGGGGACATGTATGTAAAGTTTTAAAAACTGAAGTTTTTTCGGGAGCATTGAATTTAATAATGCTAAAAGTGAAACAATAAAAGTGAAATATTCCTTTAAATTTCGTACCTAGGGGGGTGTAAAGTTATACAAACAAAAATGCCGCGCACAATAGGTAAAATTGTAATATCACTTTATAGTCTAAATGAGCATAAAATAAAATAGCGGAGGTATAAGCACAAACTGATATATAAAAAATACAATTGAGTACAATTGAGAAACAATTGAATAACAATTGAATGTGAATATTATAATAAAAACAGTCCACACTGAGTCCACAGTGACAGTCTTATGATGGAAAGATTAAATGAAAAGGTCACGCTGTGATAAGATGGCAGGGTGCACACCAGAACAGTAGGCAAATCGTAGTATGGGAAGTTGGTACAATACCTCAACAAGTGAACTCTCCAAAGTCCAATCTGGAATGCTGTGATATAATCACAACGAATGACTGATTCCACCTTGTGATTATATCACAGCATTCCAGATTGGACCTCCGCTATTTTATTTTATGCTCATTTAGACTATAAAGTGATATTACAATTTTACCTATTGTGTGCTGCATTTTTGTTTGTATGTCCTATTGCTCATTTTCCAAATGGTTGACAGCAGCACAGGGGTTTCTTATACTATTTTTCACAGAACACTGTGTCCTACTATACCATGTTGTAGCGCTATTAGGGGGTTATGTATATATTTTCGGGGTGTAAAGTTAGCATGTGAAATAGCGCATGTTTCCCGTACTTAGAACTGTCTCTGCACAAAGTGTCATTTCTAAAAAGAAAAAAAAAACATTTAAAACCTGACTTGCGGCTATAATGAATTGTCGGCTCCCGGCAATTCAGAGAGGATTTATTCATAAAAAAAAAAGCGTGGGAGACCCCCCAAATTCTATTGCCAGGCCCTTCAGGTCCAGTATGGATATTAAGGGGAACCCCGCCGTCAATTTAAAAAAAAAATGACGTGGGGTTCCCCCAAATATCCATTCCAGACCCTTCAGGTCTGGTGTGGATTTTAAGGGGAACTCCACCCCATTTTTTTTTAAGTAATGGCGTGGAGTTCCCCCAAAAATCCACACCAGACCCCCTATCCGAGCATGTTAACCTGGCCGGCCGCAGAAAAGAGGGGGGCACAATCAGCAGCACCAAGATGGCTCACTGGTGAGCGGAGGGCAGCATTATTTTAATTTCAGTTCCTGACTGTACCTGACTGTGTCCCCTGGAGTGACTTTCTTCAAACAGCCCCTTTCCCACTGCTGTGTAAAGTTGCCTCTGGAGAGGCCGCACAGGTGCAGTGTCATCAGCAGTCATCAGCAATCAGCTTTCCCTCTCTGGGAGAAGCTGGGACTAATTCCCCACTGTGGGCGGGGTCTAGCAGGCCTTCAAAGGCGGCGGGACGCTGTGCGGAGCAGTATCACAATCAGCAGCACCAAGACGGCTCACTGGTGAGCGGAGGGCAGCATTATTTTAATTTCAGTTCCTGACTGTACCTGACTGTGTCCCCTGGAGTGACTTTCTTCAAACAGCCCCTTTCCCACTGCTGTGTAAAGTTGCCTCTGGAGAGGCCGCACAGGTGCAGTGTCATCAGCAGTCATCAGCAATCAGCTTTCCCTCTCTGGGAGAAGCTGGGACTAATTCCCCACTGTGGGCGGGGTCTAGCAGGCCTTCAAAGGCGGCGGGACGCTGTGCGGAGCAGTATCACAATCAGCAGCACCAAGACGGCTCACTGGTGAGCGGAGGGCAGCATTATTTTAATTTCAGTTCCTGACTGTACCTGACTGTGTCCCCTGGAGTGACTTTCTTCAAACAGCCCCTTTCCCACTGCTGTGTAAAGTTGCCTCTGGAGAGGCCGCACAGGTGCAGTGTCATCAGCAGTCATCAGCAATCAGCTTTCCCTCTCTGGGAGAAGCTGGGACTAATTCCCCACTGTGGGCGGGGTCTAGCAGGCCTTCAAAGGCGGCGGGACGCTGTGCGGAGCAGTATCACAATCAGCAGCACCAAGACGGCTCACTGGTGAGCGGAGGGCAGCATTATTTTAATTTCAGTTCCTGACTGTACCTGACTGTGTCCCCTGGAGTGACTTTCTTCAAACAGCCCCTTTCCCACTGCTGTGTAAAGTTGCCTCTGGAGAGGCCGCACAGGTGCAGTGTCATCAGCAGTCATCAGCAATCAGCTTTCCCTCTCTGGGAAAAGCTGGGACTAATTCCCCACTGTGGGCGGGGTCTAGCAGGCCTTCAAAGGCGGCGGGACGCTGTGCGGAGCGCAGCGGGCGCCGGCGGCGCGCCGGAGGGAAGCCCGTCTGTGCCCGTCCGGGGTGGGTCGGGTGGGTTCCCCCCCCCTTTTTTGAGTTGGGCACAAATTTTACCATGCAGCAGTCAAGGTGAGCCTTTGATTGTGATTTTTGGTAGCAGTTGCTTTTATAGACATAGTACGGCTAATTATAACAGCTTAGTCTTCCTGGTAAGAGTTTTAGTATTTTTTACATTTATTTATAATGGAAACTGGTGGTAGGCCGGACGTTATGGTATCGACCATCCATTATAGTCCTCAAAGTCAGAGCAGAATTGTGTACTCTTCTGTCCAATTAAAAACCTTTAACATGGAAGGACATGTTCCCGTTAGAACCTTGATGAAATTGAATAAATATAATTTGCTTGATTTTAATTTTAATCTTATAGCTGAGAAAATCTTGTCAGCACCAAAAGTTGCTAATGCAGATACTTTGATAGATGAAAAAACCCTAGCCCATAAACAAATAAATTCTACAATAAAAGGAGGACTTCTTAATGCGCGGTCTGCGGTAAAAAACGCGACAGCCATTTATGACACCTTATTAGAGTATGATTTAGATTACCTGCTAATCACGGAAACCTGGTTCTCTCCTGCTTCCCCGCCCAGACTGGACGAATTGGTCCCGCCTGGGTATAAGCTACTATCTTGTGACCGTAGCTCGGGGAGAGGTGGAGGAACTGCCTGCATATACAAGGCTAAGTTGAAAATTATAAAAACTTGCACGCAGGATTCTTATGCGTCTATGGAGACACTTTTCCTGCAGTGCAACTTGAGCCCTGAAGTAACCATAGGAATGGCAGTGATTTATCATCCTCCTAACGCTAAAGCTAGGTTTGGCGAGGAGATGTGCGAACTCCTAACGACCCAATCCCTGCGATATGCCCAATCTATAGTCTTGGGAGATTTCAATTGCTGGGCTGACGATGTAAATAATTCGGAAGCCCAGCAGTTGATTGCATTTGCAAACTCCATTGGCTACAGCCAAGATGTCATAGGGGCTACTCATAAAGCGGGTCACACCCTGGACTGGCTTTTCCAGTCAGGATGTATAGAGAAAGTATATCCCCCGAAAGAGATTATATGGAGTGATCACAAATTAATATTATTTGATCACAGCCATAAATTTCGCAAAAAGTCACCTCATGTTCCTAATAGGAACAGTATTCCAAAATTTTCGAGAAATCTCACTAAAATATCTGTTAAGGCTTTTAGTAACCACTTCCTGTTGAATATTGATAAGGCATCGTTTGAGTCCACTAAAGTCGCAGCTGAGAAAATTAATTTTTTCAATACGGCTATTACAAAAGCGCTCGACTACTTAGCCCCCCTAAAGAGAAATCATTGCATTAGGCAAGCAAATAATAATCCCCTCTGGTTTACCCAGGTGACCAGAAGTTTAAAATGGAAGTGCAGAGCAGCGGAGAAAGCGTGGAGAAAAAATCCGGCGCCCGCCTCCAAGGAGGTATATACCGCAGCCCTGAGGAACTATAAACTAGGGATACAAACTGCCAAAAAGCAGTTTTTCTCTGAAAAAATTGCTAATGCTAAAAATGCAGCAGCTGAACTCTTTAGAGTTGCGAAAAATCTAGCTAATCCAGCATGTAGACAGCCGGAAGAAGAAGCTTCACCAGAGTTTTGTAATATTTTATCAAATTATTTTAATGAAAAGATAGAAATTATTAGGAACAATATCAAAGTAGTAGATATTGAGGAATATTGTCCCATCTATGAAGGTACAAGATTCTCTAGTTTTGTGGATGTCTCTACTTTAGATATTCTGAATATCCTCAAGTCTCTTAGAGCCTCGTCCTCATCATTTGATCCTTGCATTGCGCAACTAGTGAAGGACGCCGCAGAGACATTGGCCCCCTTTATTGCCGACATTGTAAATACTTCCTTCTCCACTGGAACAGTGCCGGGTATTCTGAAGCGGGCGGTGATTATTCCCCTGCTGAAGAAAGCTAACCTGGCACGCTCCGTGTTGAGCAATAATCGTCCCATTTCAACTCTACCATTTCTGGCAAAAATCATGGAACGAGCCGCAGTGTGGCAAATTCAGCCCCATCTCGAGTCCAATTCCATTCTCGATGATTTTCAATCTGGATTCCGACCAGGAAGAGGTCCTGAAACCGCCTTGACCAAAGTCCAGGATGATCTACTCTGGGCCCTGGACAGAAATGAGGCTTCGGCCTTGGTATTGCTGGATCTGTCGGCAGCATTCGATACCATCGATCATTCTAGACTGCTTGATCGATTAGGGACTGTGGCAGGCATTGATGGTATAGCATTGGCATGGATGACCTCATTTCTGCTGGACAGGGTTCAGAGAGTAAGGCTGGGACTGCACTGCTCTTCTGATAGTCCCCTGTTCTGTGGAGTCCCTCAAGGGTCGGCGTTATCGCCGCTCCTGTTCAACATCTATCTGAGGCCTCTGCTATATATCATCCGCCGCCACAACCTATCTTTTCATGTCTACGCTGACGACACCCAGTTCTACATTCCTCTGCCCAGGGATGGGGGGGCACAGATAACTCTGGCCACCTGCCTGGAGGAAATTCAAGCCTGGATGGGGGCCAATTATCTTATGCTCAATGGCTCCAAGACTGAGTGCATGGTTTTATGCAATCAGCCATGGTCGGGCGGTTTCCCTACCTGGCCGGACTCGTTTTCATCGGTCCCAGTGCCAGTCACCCAGGTCAGGGATTTGGGAATCATCTTGGACGAGAGATTGACGCTACGACCACAGGTAAACCAGGTGGTGAGTTCTTGTCACTTCCACTTGAAACTCCTGAGGTCGACTTTTCGCTTCATTGAAGAATCGCATAAGATCTCCATGGTCAATGCCATTATTGGAAGTCGATTAGATTATTGTAATGCTTTGTACCTGGGTTTACCTAATAACATCATGCACAAATTACAGCTTATTCAGAATGCCGCTGCGAGGCTACTCACGGGTGTTGGTCGTCGTGACCACATCACGCCATCGCTGAGAGCCCTGCATTGGCTACCCGTGAAGGAACGGGTTCTGTTTAAGACTGGATGCATGGTGCACAGGGCTACCCATGGCAAGGGGCCAGTGTACCTGCAGGAAAAATTCACCAAGTATGTGCCCAACCGTACCTTAAGGTCGGCTAATTTGGAAACTTTGGTGATTCCTAAATTTCGTAAGAAAAAATGCGGAGGGAGGACGAGTGCGGTCCAGGGAGCACAGTTTTGGAACTCCCTGCCTCTAAAATTAAGGCTTGAGAATGATCTTTTTAAGTTCAGGAAGCTTTTAAAAACTGAGCTTTTCAGTCTAGCCTATGGAATTACATAGGTTTTTATAGTTCTTTGATCTGCTACTATTTTAAATTTGATCTGTTCCGCTGCCTGTGTGTGTTTTTTTGGTTGTTGCTGTATTGTTGTTCTCGGCGCATCGAGGCCTACGGGTAACTGACTGCGTTTTGTACTTTTTTGTACTTTTAAGAATTTTAATAAATAAATAAATAAATAAGAGTGCTGCCCCCCCCTTTCCTGAACCATACCAGGCCACATGCCCTCAACATGGGGAGGATGTTTAAAAAAAAGAATGGGGCACTTAACTATGCATAGTAATATTGCATTAAGGTGAAAAAACTTCTGACCATACTGCCCCCCCCCCCCCGGCCCCCAGTTATACTTACCTGACCCCTCGAAAGTCCCGTGCTCGGCCCTGACATCCTCTTCGCCGCTCAACCTGGCCGTTGATTGGCTAGAGCGGATGGATTGAAAGCAGTGCAGCCATTGGCTCCCGCTGCTGTCAATTACATCCAATGACGTGGCACGCCAAGGGGCGGGGCCGAGTGATACAGTGAGCGGCTATGTTAAACAGTTTTCATGTCCATTGGCAGATATGATTTACTAATGTCATTATATCCAAACAAGGATAAGCTATGTGAAATAATGATCTAGAATTGATAAGGTGTAGTCTGGTTTGTGCAACACCACTGTGAAAGTCATTAAAATCTTTGGGATTATATTTATTGAAATAACAGGCTTGAGCTTTTGGCCTAATAAAGAGAGTTATGCTTCGAACTGTTGCCACAACTATTTACATACATGCTAAAGATTTTAATAAACCTCAAACTGGTACAGAATTATGTGTGTAATTTTTCTGTTTTGGTTTGGTCCTCATTGATGATCATGACCAGATGCCACTCACGGAATAATGTTTTGCAATAGATAGTTAGAAAGATAGATTATAGATGATCTATTACATACATATTGCTGACTGGAGTTAATTCACTCACAAAAGCACAGTTTATGGGCTTGCTAGTTGGAGGAACTGCTGCACTGCATCTGCTATTCAAATAGCATATCTGTTCCTATGAGTTTGCAGACCCTGGCTCCATGCAAACTGGCTAGATTTTCTGAGAGTTTTTACACTCAAAAATCAAAACCTTGACAGTTTATGTAGAGTTTGATAAGACTGTGAGGTATACCTGAGCTGCTATGTATACTCTTTGACCTTATATACACACCCAATACACAATTTGGTAATACCTGCCTTCACAAGTCATATGAAAACATAAACAGCAAAATAAATTTCCTTAATGCGGGTAATATGTTTTGAATATAAGGCTGGGTTGAGGTTCACACTTGCGAATTGACACATCTCTGGAGCGAATTGCTCAGGAGTCCTTTGTGTCTTCTGGTCTGTTTCAAGTCCGAATTTAGCCAAAAATTTGGACCAAAATTTAGACCTAAAACAGTGAACAGGGACGCACCAGGCAACTGCTGTGAGCCACTCCGTAATGCAGTGTGAACCCAGACCATTTTTTTTTCAAAATGATAATGAATAACAGACTGACAGGGCCACTGTTTTGATTGGTATGTAGACTGTACACATTCAGATGAATTGACCACTTTTTGTTCCTATCTCTGCTTTTCACACTAGCAGATTTATTTTCGATTGAACATAATCACTACAAACATATGTTTGTAGTGATTACTCTTCTTGAAAACAATTATCTGTGACAAATGATTTTCCAGCAAAATCATGTTGACCAATATGTCCCAATTTATCTGTTGTCATTGTTTATGTACCTAACATGAAGCAATGTCATGTGTATTCATTGACTATCCTTATGAGTATTCAAAGAATATTTGACAAATCTTCATTGATTGTTACCAAAATGGACCTACCTGTGACCAGCTTTAACCCTGCTCTCCCATTATTAAAATCTGACAGTGTCCTGAGCTGAGCATCTTCTTCCTGCCTCTAAGCCTGTTCTGAGCATTAGAAATTAGCTGTCAAGGTTGAAAGAAATTTTCTGACATAAAATAGGAGTTGATGACTTCACTGCAGAATTCTGTACTTCTGTACATTATGTACTGAATATATTCATGAAAACAGGAGCACATAGCTAATTTATGTGTCTCTTTTATGCCTCTTCTACCAAAAATGTTGTGTGGGGTTCTGCATTAGATGATATATATTGATGACACATGGGGGTGATTTACCAAAGGCAAATAGACTTCACTTTGCAAAAGAATTTTCACTTGGCTTAGATAATGTGATGAAATGTAATTTGCAAAAAATACCAAATCACATGCAAGGAAAATAAAACAGTAATTTTGCTTGACGTATTTGGTTGATGGAAGTCAGCAGAGCTTCACCTCTTTCACTAAGCTAAAGGAAAATTCCCTTACAAAGTGAAGATACCCTTGTAAATTTAACAATTTATGTGTCTTTAGTAAATTACATATTCTGTGTCAACCTTATCAGATAGCCAGATTGTTTAGAATGGTTGTGTTTTTTAATATACGTCTTGGTTCATAGAAACGTTCATTTTTCTGTTTGTTTTTTTAGGAAAAAGAAGATGATAAATCGGACACCTCAAATTCGCAACAACAGAAAAGCCCACAAGGCCTAAGTGATACAGGATATTCATCAGATGGCATATCTGGTTCACTTGGAGAAATACCAAGTCTAATTCCAAGTGATGAAAAAGATTTGAATAAGGAGCAAACAAAAAAGGAGACATTTTCACAGGAAATTAGCCCCTCGAGTCCATCAGACTTAGCCAAGTTAGAAAGCACAGTTTTATCAATTTTAGAAGCTCAAACAAGTGTTTTCACTGATGAGAAAAAGAAAAAAGGCATTGATTTATATGGAAAAAATATTGGACAGACCTATGACAGACCTAAAACTAGGATATTACCAATCACTCCAGAATCCTACAGCTCAGAAGATGAAGAACTTGAAGAAATTCAGGAAGAAGATGAGGCAACATTCAAAGACAGCAGTAAAAGAAATGTGGCTTCATGGAAGGTTCAGAAAGATGGCGTAAGTTCAGGAAAAGATCCTGCTACCCATAGACGACGTGATTCCCTAGATGACAGCAGTGAAAGTGAAATTTCACCTGTTCCACAAAGAAAAAGAAGAACTAGCAATGGATCATCAAGTAGTGATGATTTTAAACATGATGATAGTCAAGGATCTGGAGATGATGAAGACTTTATTCGTAAGCAAATAATTGAAATGAGTGCTGATGAGGATGCATCAGGATCTGAGGATGATGAGTTTATAAGAACACAACTGAAAGAAATAAGTGTTAATGAAATTCAGAAAAAAGAAAATAAAGCAAAAACAATAACTACAAAGTCGAAACGGTTAACAAAGAAAGTTAGTACAGGTTATGATGAGGATGGAGTACGCCGTCATTCATGGCATGATGATGATGATGAAGAAGATGAAGATGAGGAAACATATGATGAGAGTCCAGAGCCAAAATTTAGAGAAACTAAGAGTCAGGAAAGTGAAGAAATTTCAGTTAGTGGCGGTGGAGGCCTTCGTAGATTTAAAACTATTGAACTAAATAGCACAATTTCGAATACTTACTCTGAAGACTCTACTAAACAGTCTACTACACTGTATTATGATGAAGAGCCAGAACTGGAAATGGAAAGTTTAACAGATTCTCCAGAGGACAGGTCACGTGAAGAAAGATCTTCAAGTCTCCATGCTTCAAGTTTCACCCCAGGCACATCACCTACATCAGTGTCCTCACTGGATGAAGACAGTGATAGTAGTCCAAGTCATAAGAAAATGTCAGGAGAAAGCAAACAGCACAGAAAAGCTAGGCATCGATCCCATGGGCCTGTTCTTCCAACTATTGAAGACTCTTCAGAAGAGGATGAGCTAAGAGAAGAGGAAGAACTTTTAAAAGAGCAAGAAAAGCAAAGGGAAATAGAACAACAGCAAAGGAAAAGCTCTAGTAAAAAATCCAAAAAAGACAAAGATGAATTAAGGGCACAGCGTAGAAGAGAGAGACCAAAAACGCCACCAAGTAATCTTTCCCCTATTGAAGATGCATCTCCAACTGAAGAATTACGTCAAGCAGCTGAGATGGAAGAACTCCATAGGTCATCATGCTCCGAGTATTCCCCTAGTATTGAATCGGAGCCAGAGGGATTTGAAATAAGTCCAGAAAAAATAATAGAAGTTCAGAAAGTATACAAGTTGCCTACTTCGGTGTCATTATATTCTCCTACAGATGTAACAACTGTTTCTATATCAGATAGCAAAAATGGGCAGCAAGCTCTAAAAAGTGCTGAGGAAGCATATGAAGACATGTTGTATAAAGCTAAACGGTACCAGAATGAAAAGGAAACAGAGGAAGTCTTTGAGAAAGAACCTTTATATGGGGGCATGTTGATTGAAGATTATATCTATGAGTCGTTAGTCGAAGAAAATTATGATGAAAGCTTAGATTCCAATGTAGTATGTGCTCAGAATCAGGAATATAGAGTAAAAGAACGGAAAAATGGTTCTGTAGGTGACATTTGCAGAAATGTTGTTCAGACTGTTG
The DNA here is from genome assembly GCF_905171775.1 of Rana temporaria. Taxonomy (NCBI): domain Eukaryota; kingdom Metazoa; phylum Chordata; class Amphibia; order Anura; family Ranidae; genus Rana; species Rana temporaria. The sequence goes on from NC_053491.1 coordinate 133,176,142, forward strand.
CAAACCTACAAGATGAATGTTTTACAACAGAAACATTTCATACTATTGTGCCTCAAGAAGATATAGTTTCAAGTTCCTACATTGTTCCAGAAAGTCATGAGATTATTAATTTGGATAACACTGATGAAAGAGCATCCAGTGATACCATTTCAGGTTTATATGACTTTATTAGCTGCCAAAATGTACAGCTAACGCCAGGATCTAGTCCAACACAGCCTAGAAATGACTTTAATGGTAAAGTTGATGTAGTATCTTCTGTTACAATAGATATAGATAAAACAGAAACGTATTCTGTCTCAGAAGAATCTACCTCCCTTAATGCAATCTCTATTCCAGATGTTAAAATAACACAGCATTTTACAGCAGAACTTGAGGATGATATGATCATCGACTATGCTACAGAAAAAGCTTCTGAAAATGTTGCTTCAGAAAGTACTGAAATATTTGTGAATGACCAAATTGATTCCAGTGAAAGTGTGTCACCTAATGCCAGCCTTCAAACTAAGACAAAACCTGACTCAGAAATTGACTCCTCAGTTACTCAGACTGAAATACCATCTCAAGACATTGAAAAATCTATTTTAGATCATATTATTATTACAGTACCTGATATTTCTCAGCTCAAAGATGTCAAAACAGAGCAAATTTCTATGGATGATGTACAGAGTAGCTCTGAAATTGGAAAAAAAGATTTGGACAAATGTGAAGCAAAAAGCAAAACATATGCAAAGGACAGTGCAGTTACTCACACCACCTTGGTGAAAAAAGATATTCAAATAACTACTGATTATACAGTGTCAACCAAGCACACAGTAACTTCAACAGCAGTTACAGATACAGTAACCACAGCACCAAAACTACCATCAGTAATATCAACAGTTCCCTCTGTCACATCAAAAGTAATGTCTTTATTTAGGAGCACCCCTACAGATGCTCCTACTCCTTCTCAGCCTCCTCCTCCTCCACCACCACCATTACCTCCAGCAACTCAACCTAAGCCAGCAGTGTATTCAAAAAAGAGGCCTGCACCTAAAATTCCATCTACAGCAAAAACATCTACAAGTGTGTCTAGCACAGAGTTAGCAAACACTTCCACCTATCTGGCCAAATCTCATGCTGCACCCCCGCCAGTTCCTCCAAAGCCATCTTCAATTCCAGCTGGGTTAGTCTTCAGTCATAGGCCAGTGGAAGCATCTAAGCCTCAAAAAGTAACAAAACCTGTGCATTCTGAACCCCATGTTCCTATGCAAAAGAAAGCACAAGCACAACAAAAAACACCAGCACTTTCTTCTGCCACGCCTTTTACTTTAAACTTGGTAGCAACCACAGATTATGTGTTGCCATCACCTACATCTCCTCTTTCTCCTCATTCTAATAAATCCTCACCAAGATTAACAAAACCCTCACTGGAAACGTATGTTGTTATAACATTGCCATCTGAACCCGGTACCCCAACTGACAGTTATATCACTCAAACAACAACATGCTGGCCTTTGCAAGCATCGGTAAATGAAAAAATTCCACAATCTACAGTAACTGTGTTCTCTACTATACCTTTTACTAGACGTGAGACGGTACCAGTGTCTCAACAATCAGATATAACAAAAAGAAAAGAAATTAGCAAATCTGCTGCCTCTTTACCTCAAAGCACACTGTCTGAATTCCCTAGCATTCCAGGAACTATTTATACTGAAAAGACAATGATAGAGGAGAGTCAAATAATCCAAAGTAAAAAAATTAATGAATCTAGTGATGTAATGGATTTACGCACCTTGACCAAGGTAGATTACAAAAGCACAGAGGTTGAGACTGATAGCTGCATGGATCTCTCTTCTGCAACACTAGATGGAAAGCGCCAATCTGCAGCCCATGGGTCTTTCAGTCGGCCAATGAGTGCTGTCTTGCCTGCTCTTGTAAACCTTAGCACTGCATCACCTGTTGTTTCTTCTGTTATACTGGTTACCGAATCTGTTACTGTGATGACATCTGCAACAACTGTAAGTTACACATCAAGTTTAGATAGCCTTGTTGATCTAGGGAATTCAATGAAAGAACCTTTGCAACTCACAACTGCAAGACAATTTGAAGAAGAATATGTAGGATTTCCTGTGGAAACAGAAGTGCCAATTAACTTATCCATGGGGGTTCCAGCACATTCAGTGACAAAACCATTCTCAGTTTCCTCAGGTAGTGTAACAGATGGCTGTATTGATATATCCACATCTCAAGAATCAGTGGATAGTGGTGTAGTTGATCTTAGCACAACAAAATCCCTTAAAACAATGGTAACTGTGGATGATACAACTTCAGCAGTTGTAACTGAAATAGTTGAAGATGATGATAAACCTGTGGACTTAACTGCAGGCAGAAGAGCAGTATGTTGTGATGTTGTGTATAACTTACCTTTTGGAAGAAGTTGCATATCTCAACAACCATCCACAACTTTACCTGAAGACCGTTTTGGGTACAGAGATGACCATTATCAATATAATCGTTCTGGGGTTTCAGGATTTAGGGGCATTGGGGGCATGAAACCCTCTATGTCTGACACAAATTTAGCTGAAGCTGGACTCTTTTTGTACAAAAGCAAAAATACTTTTGATTATACTGTTGGAATAGCTGATGTTGCTGTAGACCTTACATCTGGGAAAGTGACTTCAGGTCAGTATGATGTGCCAGCAAATCTTTCCTTAAAATGTGATTATGGTGTTCCCCATCTCATGTCCGGATAGCAATTTTATTTTATTTTTTTGTCTTTTTTTGCAACATTGTGGCAAAGTATTTTTGAGTACTGGTGTATTTTATTTTCCATTTTATGTATATGTTTTGCTCACAGGCTCATGCATGTGCCTGCATGTTCCAAATATGATTTTGCTTCTTGTCCAAGTAAATCATTATCCTTGGAGATTTGCATGCAATTCTATCCATTTATTTCATCAAGACTGGATGGCTTTCCGAACCACTAGACATGAATGTTTATAGCAATTGGACTGTAACTATACCCTGTAATTTCAGGTGAGGCTTTGGAATACCAAACCAAGACTTCAGGGACATATCCAGAGACAAGACAAGTTATTTCTGGCCTTGGAATAAGTGCACCCCAGTATTCACAGGCACGAATGTCTCCTTCTATAGTTTCACCATATGGTATGGGAAGTGTCTTAAGGTCTTCTAATGGAGTTGTCTATTCATCAGTTGCCAGTCCAGTGCCCTCAACATTTGCCATTACCACACAACCTGGTTCTATTTTCAGTACAACAGCGAATGACTTATCCAGCTTAATTACCAGTGATGCAATAACTTCAAGCTTGAACCAGAGTCAGCCACTGCCCAGGACGTACAGTATTTTTACTTCAGGAACTGGAGATATGACTGATGTAATGTCAGTGGTTGAAACTAGTTTACAAACATATCCTGATGAGGTTGCAGGAAGCACACAAGCTGATCTTGTCTCACTTTTTACATCTGAATCTGAAACCTACTCTGAATTGACTGAAGATGAGTCATCCTTTATATTATCATCTGAGGATGGCAAACAACAGAACCTTCACTTGCAGCGTGAGCTCTTAGAGCTGGAGAAACTAAAACAGCAAAGACTAGCTGAGGAATTGGAATGGGAACGTCAGGAAATACAAAGGTTCAGAGAACAAGAAACTTTAATGGTGCATCAAAAACTTGAGGAACTACAGTCCATGAAGCAACACCTATTATATCAACAGGAGGAGGAAAGGCAGGCTCAATTTATGATGAGACAAGAGACACTAGCTCAGCAACAGCTACATCTTGAGCAGATTCAGCAACTTCAGCAGCAACTTCACCAGCAGTTAGAGGAGCAAAAATTGCGCCAGTTGTACCAATTCAACTATGATCCTGATAATGGTCTTCCTCAAACAACTTCTGAGCAAGTGATTTTAGAAGGCCAGTATACAGCATCAGAGGATGGACAGTTCTGGAATGTTGATCATATAGCAACTACATCAACAGCAGTTGCAGGCATTGAGGTTGCTCCAAGTGAAGCATGGTATACTGTACAATCAGATGGTGTTACACAGTATATTCAAAGGCCAAGTATATTTAGCTCTGTTTCAGAAATGTCTTTAAAAGATGTGGAGATTAATGAGGAAAGGCAGCTAAAGAAGAGAAGTTCAATGCCAAGACTAAGTGGTATGTATGATGAATTAGATGGTGCTATACAGGAAGAACCCCGATCTTACAAACTGATTGTAGATAGTGGAGTACAAACTGATGATGAGGATGCAGCTGAAAACAGATATGCGGGAAGAAGAAGAAGGTCCAAAAAGGGAGTTGATACAAGTGTGCAAACTGATGATGAGGATCAAGATGATTGGGATATACCTGCAAGGCAGAGAAGAAAATCGCGAACTGGAAAATATTCTGATGGAACTCCTGATGGTGATAAATCTAGATCATTTTCCAAAGTATCTAGCATTGCTATACAAACGGTTTCTGAGACTTCAGTACAAACAGAGCCACTGGGAACAATAAGAACACCTTCTATAAGAGCAAAGGTTGATTCAAAAGTTGAAATAGTTAAACATATTTCTGCTCCAGAAAAGAGTTACAAAGGAGAAAGTCTGGGTTGCCAAACTGAAACAGATTCAGATGGACAAAGTACCCAGTATATGGCTGATGTATCACAAAGAGATAAAAGACGTCCAACTCCATTAGAAATAGGCTACTCCTCACATCTTAGAGCCGATTCTTCTCTGCAGGTCACACCGTCCCCTCCAAAATCTCCAAAAGTTCTTTATTCACCAATTTCTCCTGTTTCACCTAGCAAGGCTCTAGACTCTGCCTTTGTTCCATATTCTAAGACAATATCTGATGACATCGGCAGTCATACTGATAATGTACAGATTCCACCGCCAAGTCCAAAAAGTGCAAAGGTTATGCAACGCTCCTTATCAGACCCTAAGCCTCTAAGCCCAACTGCAGAAGACATTTCTAGAACACAGTTCCAGTATTCAGATGGATATACAGTAAGAGTTTATTTATTTTACTAAATATGTATTATATGAAACATATATATTTTTTCCATGCCAATAGCTGTAGTTGATATTAAATTAGTCAATTTACAGCTGGTACAGTTAAAATCATTTACTGCAATATCTGTTAAAGTTCAAATATATTTTTTTAGAGTATAAAAAAATTACAAATAAAATACACAAAATGTGTCAATGCATTTCATTGTTTACTATGCTGATTATTATTTTCAGCCATGTTAATTTTAACATCTGTATATCTTAGTGAGTTGAAATATTTAAAGCTCTTGTTATGTTCCAATACATTTTTATAATACATGTAATTATGTATGTTTAGTATACATGTTTTTTGTTCTCATTTTTAGCATTCCCTACTCGTAATTAGTGAGCTCTAGTTTTCGATATACAAGGCTCTCAATCTCTGTTACCTCTGTAATATTGGTAACATTTCCTATGGGATGTAGTGGTAACCTCTTTACCGCATAATAATTTAATCTGTAGCTCCCCTATTGAAGTTGAATGACAATAATAATTCCTGTACAATATCTAATGATTTTTTTGTGGAGGAAATTTATTGCCAGTGTTATGTGACTTAAAGTGTTTGTAAACCCTTTTTTTATATAAAAATAACAAACATGCCTATATTTACCTGCTCTGTGCTATGGTTTGGCACAGAGGAGCCCCGATCCTCTTTTTCTGCGGTCCCCTGCTGGTGCTCCAAGCCCCTTCGCTTCATCAGGTTCCCCCATGAAAAGCCACTTTCCATGAGGGCACAAGTGCAGGCTCGCTCCCGAGTCCCGCTGGTGCGTCCATTGACACAGACACTGGAACACATCCCCATCACAGCTTTTGATTGACAGCAGCAGAAGCCAATGGGAGCTTTATGCACTCTCTGTTGTAATTGAGCCACCATACCACCTTGAACCTCTGAAGTAATCCTTACTCCTGGTCTGCAGCTGTAAAATAAAAAAATACAGCTAAACAGGATCACTTGACACTTTTAAAAAATATATATATTTAGAATGTATTTAGAATTTTTTTGGTATACTCCTCACACCAACAAAAAACTGAAAAGACCTCAGAAGTAGTGGGATTTTTAAGGCAACAAGTATTCAACTCAAAAATTTCATAAAAAAATACAAAATGTATTACACAATTTATAAATAGAAACAATCTCAATTATAAAACATGAAGATGTACAAAGGAAAATTTTATATCAAAATGATACTGTCCGTCAAACAATGCTCGTCACCACAGGGCTGGTGGCAAGTAAGACGGATGATCCGATGCATTTCGAATGTGTAACATTCTTTTTCAGGGTGATTTAACAGTATCAAAATCTAAAATGAGAAAAACAAATACATACATCTCAAATATTCCAGAAAAATAGCTGTCACCATCCCACATCCCCAGATGTAGATATAATGACTCACTCTTCCTTTAGACAAATATATGTATATACCCAGTGTCTCAGGCCATGCCCTTCACTATATTCCAGATGGAAAATATTCACTTTTCGTACCAGACGCTCAAGAAGCTCTCAGTCCCCACAACCCATAGGGGGCGGAATAAGAACAATTCAAGCAGAATGGTGTTTAAAATTTCTTTCTCATATCACCACAATGGAGGGACAAAAACCAAAACCAAAAATAAGAGGGTTACTAAATATATAGGAAAAAAACACCAATGGAGAAGGAAACAAAAACTTTCCTCTATGTATCCAAAGAAGGTTTACCAGATATTTATAGAAGGAATCACAAAAACGGGAGTCTTTAGGATGAAACAAACGGGATCTGTGTATCCAAAAGACAGGGAGCCAGGTCCAGGAAAGAAACCCACAAAACAGCAAATGCTGGTATGGCTGAAGGAGATACCTATTATGACACCTCCTTGTCTTCCCACCTGAGAGGGAATAACACCACAATGCCCCCCTTGGCGTCCTTATATACTTACCTGGTCCTCGTTCCAGGTGATGGTGGAGAGACCTCCCCACCCCCCTCCCCCTCAAAAAAAACACCCCACACACCAAACCAACCCTCCCACCATGGTACACAGCATCGCGGGGCCATTGGTGAGCCACGTTCACTCGAATGGGGTGTTCACTGGCCCATCGCGTCATCCAGACGCGACATGCATAGAAAGCCATCATTGGACAGGTTTCACATCACCGCGTGACCATTGGAGGGCCGCGTCATTGCGATGCGGCGTCCAGTATAGGCCGTGTCATACAGACACGACGTGCCTGGAGGGCCCTCATTAGATGGCTTACGCGACGGAACCGGAAGCTCCGCCACGGTCATCTTACTCCAGGGCATCCGCCGCGCCACAGGTCCGGCCGCCCCCCACCTAGGAGAGGTCACCAGGCCATGAAGCGGCGGATAAATAGGAGCGGGGGAGAGCATCTGTTGACGGCACAAAACCCCCCAATAAAGGGAGAGAAATGATGTACCCCCAAACCGGAAACTCCTCCGTGGCCATTTTGCTTCCGGGCCTGGCCACGTCCACAAACTGGCATTGTTACCAGAGGGACACAGCCAAACCCAAAGGCAAAACCAGACACAATCCCCAAGAGATGACACCCAAGGGGGAAGGAGGAAGGTGGGGGGGAAGAAAAGGCCCCACCACCAAAACCCAGAGGAACATAACAGAGGGGAAAAAAAATCCCTTGTAAAAAACAAGATTGTACCATAGTAGATGGACATACAGGGTGACAATGTGGTAAGGAGTCAAAAAAACACAGCGGCCAGGGGGTAGCCCTAAAGGATGTAACATACATCCCAAGTGGGCATAGGGAGAGACACAGAAGCCTGTGTCCCCCCCGGCAGCGGATGGGGAAGGGACTCAAGAGACAAAAAAGAAGCCAGGTCCAAAAGTGAAGAAAGGCACAAAACTGAGACATATGTTGCAAACAAAAATGATTACTTAATAATATATACTCCCCACACCATATTCCCCAGATGTACTGCAGTCTTTATAGTCACCCCAACTGCCCATGGAGTTTAATTGTCTCTTATAGTGAAGAAAATAATTCTGTACAGAGCTGATTAATACTGAAAAGTCAGCTTAAATTATTCCGCTTAAATTTGTTTCCTAATTATTGTTCAGTAAGTACAAACTATCCAATTGAAAATGACAGCTTAACATTTCAAAAATCAGCTTAACTCATATCTGTAGCCTAGGGAATTTAAATAAGAGCGTCCAGAGGTTGAAACTACCAATGGAAACAAAAACGTAACCTCCCCTTCTAATTTACCACTCGCATAGCCCACTGCACACATTCATACAAAAAAAAAAGATATTTTTCATCCTTTTATTTGCTTCTTAACCCTCATGTATGCTCATAAGGCTTACTTAAGAAGATGAAAATATAACAGGGTGTCCTGCTTGGATTTTGTCCCAGGAACATAATGCCTCCACCCCCACCAGTGCCCAGTTGTTATTTTGTCCATGTTGATAAGGGCTCAAACACACAAGAATTAATTTATTAGTCATAAGTTAGTGCAACCTGCTAAGTTGTCTTTAAAGCCAGGGGCCATAACAGAATTAGACCTGTAGGCCATATTCACTTAAAAAAAACAATTGTGCTCTGCCCAACAGCCTATGGCCACACCCTGAACACATCAAATCTTTTCTGATCTCAGAGGCTAAGCAGGGTTGGACCTGGTTAATACTTGGATAGGAGACCACCAGGGAATACCAGGTGCTATAGGCTTAGGATGTGGAACTCACTTCCACAATCAGTGGTGTCAGCAGGAAGTATTGATAGTTTTAAAAGACTCTTGGATGTGCATCTTAGTGAACACAATATACAGGGATATGGGAAATGATTATCTACACAAACACACCCACACAGGTTGAACTGGATGGACTGTTATCTTTATTCAACCTTACCAACTATATAACTGCACATCTCCACCACTGCCCTGTTCTGTCAGCAGGAGAAGAGGGAAACGCCCTGTACTCCTGGGCTTGGGAAGCATGTGACTCACTCCCCTTTCCCCCAAGTGACTGTGATGGTGCATGGTGTTTAGCAGTTGAATCACCCAACATTGTCACATTGGGGTGGAGAGAGTCTTCAGCCCTGTGAAAGCCCCTAAATCACAGCTAGGAGCTTATGAAAGACGTCCCCCTTCTTCATTATGATGGCCATTGAGAGCAGTGGAAGCTGAGGATGGTGGAAGTTCAAAGAACCTTCATTACCCTACAGAAGAAAAGCATGGGTTTATTGTTTTGTCCTTCTCAATTTAAAATAGATTTTGATAGCAGTGCCCTGGGTTGTGAACTGTTTTATGACTATTTTTGGCCGTTAATATTATCTTTCATCTTTACAAATTATGTACCTGTAGGTTTGGGTGAATAAAATATATATTCCAAACCTACAGTATGTAGTATTTCCATTTTATATATGAACTTTGTGAAATTATGACTTACCTGTCTTCGATAATTTGACTCACTAACGAACTATAGGATGCAGATGTCTGTCTGTCCTGTGATTTATTAAAGGAGAAAAGATCAATCATATACCGAGCCTACAGCAAACATGTGTACACCTGTCTTGACACCCTGATATGTTCTTGCTTATTAAAGGATAGTGAATTACCAAGAAATGAAAGGGGTTAAAAAGGTTAGATTTTTTTAAATAAAAATAACAAACATGTTATACTTACCTGCTCTGTGCAAGGGATTTGAATGACAGCAGCGGGGGCCAATGGCTCCTGCTGCTATCAATCTGTCCAATAAGGACAGAGACAGCGGCTGGAGCCGCTGAGCGCATGCACATCGCTGGAACGGATGAGCTCAGGAAAAACAAAGGGGAGCTCTGGGGACAGCTGCAGCAAAGAAGGTTGTTCACCTTAATGCATAGAATGCATTAAGGTGAAAAAACACCATAAGACTTTACAAATCCCTTAAAGAAAGGCAGCAAATTGTGGAGCTGCGGTGGCTCAACGCGATTGGCACTGCGCTGACAAGCCATTCACCTCTGCAGCTAGGGGTTCAGATCCCGGTCTCGGCTACATGTGAATTGAGTTTGGTGGTCACAGCCCGGCTCCCGGTGGGTGTGCTATGCGAGGTAAGCCTGCGCTTAGTACACCCACCCCCTCCCACAAAAACCACCACACTTACACGCACTCGAAATTGGGTTAACATGCACGCACTTTGACCACGCGGTCTCTAAAAGAGAGGCGAAGGACTAACGGGGCTGGTTGAGCGGGCAAATCCTCTCATTCCCTTATAGGGAGTCCCTCTGCCCCGTTGGGCTTCAAAGCGGAGCAGGTAGGGCGGGCTGTGTGGGAGGACCTCCTCACACACCCGCCATTGCCACCCGGGGCATGGAGAAGGGTGGCAGATTGCCTCTGGGGGAGGCCTGCCTACTCCCAACTCCTGCAGTCCGGCTCCTCTCTCGAGTACACGCACAAAATACACTTTAAAAAAAAAAAGAAAAGAAAGGCAGCATTAAAAAAAAAGCCAACAATGCCAGCTCTCAAATGTCTATACAGATTAAAAATGTACATACAGTACACTACTCTTAGGATCAAGGACAGTTTGCATTAGGGCCCTTTCACACCAGCGGACGAACGGTCTGCTTTTCATAAGTCCGTTTACGGACTTACAATGGTTCCCTATGGGATCACGGGTGTTAGCGGATGGAGCATCCGCTAACGTCCGTAATCACCCGCCTCCGTCAGGATCCGGTTTTTCAGATGGAAGAAAACCCTGCTTTTCTTCCGTCTGACGGATCGGATCGGATGAATATGGACAGGCGGTCCGTATTCATCTGATTCCCCATAGGGGAGAGCGGAGGAGAGACAGGGCGGTCTCTGCACAGTGTGTCGGCTGACCACCCTGTCAGCCGACAGCTCAGCGGGGATTAACGGAGGAATCCCCGCTGAGCCAAACGGACTAACGGAGCGGATCAATACGGATCCGCTCCGTGTGAAAGAGCCCTAATATGATTTGTGGAATTTTAACATTATTCTATTGTTAAGACAATTTGGCGCTGATGTACTAAAACTGGAGCGTGCAAAATCTGGTCCAGCTCTGCATAGAAACAAATCAGCTTCCAGGTTTGTTTTGTCAAAGCTTAATTGAATAAACTAAAACATTAAAGCTGATTGACTAACATGCACAGCTCCACCAGATTTTACACGCTCCAGTTTTAGTAAATCAACCCAATTGTGTTCTTATAATAAATTTGTACTGCTCTGGAAACAAAATAAGCATATTCTTTGAAAACAAAATAATGAATAGAATACAGTACCATAATGCAAGCTAATGTAAAGCATTACGTGCCCTATTGCACCCCAGTGGGCCATAGAAGTGTGAACTTACATGCTTCTTGAAGCCCTTGATAAGGTCTACCCTGCTGTAGATCCTAGCTTGGTATTTTGAGTATTTTCCCCACCTTGAGTGTTTCCTCCCTCAATAATGCATTCTTCATTATGCAAAATAGAATAAAAATCCAACAATGAGACAAAGATAGAAAAACAAACCAAAGAATTGGAAAAAAATACTGCGCTGAACTAAATCAAGTGATTGAGAAAATTGCTGCCAGTACCAAAAAATTGTGGATACAAAATTAGAAAAGTGTTTAAATATGAGGTACAGAGCTAGAAAATTAATATTGATCATACGCAAAATTTCTATGAAAAAATTGAGAAAATATACAACATATATGTGCAAAATACGTGAGTGAAAAACAATATTTTTAAAAACAAACATATATGAAATAACAATGAAATCGAAACTAAATAATACACTATTTAAATGCATAAATAAGTGAACATGGTTAACCAATGTAAATATTATAAAAGTCCCAATAATCCACAACTGAATGTGCATAAGCCAAGGGAAGCCAAGGTGTCCCCCCTGGTGGAAGGAGTGTGTACTTTTTGGTTTTACCACACAGTTCAGATATAGGAAGAATTCCCTTGGCTTATGCACATTCAGTTGTGGATTATTGGGACTTTTGTATTATTTACAGTGGTTAACCATGTTCACTTATTTATTCATTTAAATAGTGTATTATTTAGTTTCGATTTCATTGTTATTTCATATATGTTTGTTTTTGAAATATTGTTTTTCACTCACGTATTTTGCACATAGAGTACAGACCAAAAGTTTGGACACACCTTCTCATTCAAAGAGTTTTCTTTATTTTCATGACTATGAAAATTGTAGATTCACACTGAAGGCTTAAAAACTATGAATTAACACATGTGGAATTATACATAACAAAAAAGTGTGAAACAACTGAAAATATATTTCATATTCTAGGTTCTTCAAAGTAGCCACCTTTTGCTTTGATTACTGCTTTGCAAACTCTTGGCATTCTCTTGATGAGCTTCAAGAGGTAGCACCCCATCACTCTCCTTCTTGGTCAAATAGCCCTTACACAGCCTGGAGGTGTGTTTGGGGTCATTGTCCTGTTGAAAAATAAATGATGGTCCAACTAAACGCAAACCGGATGGAATAGCATGCTGCTGCAAGATGCTGTGGTAGCCATGCTGCTTCAGTATGCCTTCAATTTTGAAAAAATCCCCAACAGTGTCACCAGAAAAGCACCCCCACACCATCACACCTCCTCCTCCATGCTTCATGGTGGGAACCACTCATGTAGAGTCCATCCGTTCACCTTTTCTGTGTCGCACAAAGACACAGGGGTTGGAACCAAAGATCTCAAGTTTGGACTCATCATACCAAAGCACAGATTTCCACTGGTCTAATGTCCATTCCTTGTGTTCTTTAGCCCAAACAAGTCTCTTCTGCTTGTTGCCTTTCTTTAGCAGTGGTTTCCTAGCAGATATTCTACCATGAAGGCCTGATTCACACAGTCTCCTCTTAACCACTTTAGCCCCGGGCCTGTTTTTCAGAGTCGGTGTTTACGAGACAAAACCATTTTTTTTTGCTAGAAAATTACTTAAAACCCCCAAACATTATATATTTTTTTTTCTAACACCCTAGAGAATAAAATGGAAGTCATTGCAATACTTTTTGTCGCACCGTATTTGCGCAGCGGTCTTACAAGCGCACTTTTTTTGGAAAAAATTCACTTTTTTAAATGAAAAAATAAGACAACAATAAATTTGGCCCAATTTTTTTATATATTGTGAAAGATAATGTTACGCCAAGTAAAATGATACCCAACATGTCACGCTTAAAAATTGCGCCCGCTCGTGGCATGGCGTCAAACTTTTACCCTTAAAAATCTTGATAGGCGACGTTTAAAAAATTCTACAGGTTGCATTTTTTGAGTTGCAGAGTAGGCCTAAGGCTAAAATTAATGCTCTCGCTCTAACGATCACGGCGATACCTCACTTGTGTGGTTTGAATACCGTTTTCATATGTCGGCGCTACTCGCGTATACGTTCGCTTCTACTCGCGAGCTCGTCGGGACGGGGCGCTTTAAAAAAATTTTTTTTTGCTTTTCGCATTTATTTTTATTTATTTTAGAATTTTTAACACTGAAAAAAAAAAAAAAAAAATTATCACTTTTATTCCTATTACAAGGAATGTAAACATCCCTTGTAGTAGAAAAAAGCATGACAGGTCCTCTTAAATATGAGATCTGGGGTCAAAAAGACCTCAGATCTCATATTTGGGCTTAAATGCAAAAAAAAAAAAAGAAATTTGGAAATGTCATTTTTTCAAATGACAAAAAAAAAAAATGTTTCTTTAAGACGCTGGGCGGGACTGACGTTTTGACGTCACTTCCGCCCAGCGGAGCTATGGGGACGGGCGAAGGAGATTTTTCCTTCAGTCTTGTCCCCAGTCACCATCCGGATGGTCGCGATCTCCTCCGCCGCTACCGACGGCTCCGGTAAGCGGCGGAGGGCGCGGGAGAGCGGCGGGAGGGGGGGCCCCTCTCCCGCCACCGATAACGTCGATCTCGCGGCGAATTCGCCGCGGAGACCGCCATTATCGTTAACACGGCCGCCCACAGAAGAGATGAATATCTCGATTGTGGCAGCAGCTGCTACCGTTACCGAGATATTCATCTCTAAAGTGAGGACGTATAACGACGGTGGGCGGTCGGCAAGTGGTTAACAGTTCTAGAGATGTGTCTGCTACAAAAGGTGGCTACTTTGAAGAACCTAGAATATGAAATTATATTATGAATATTTTCAGTTGTTTCACACTTTTTTGTTATGTATAATTCCACATGTGTTAATTCATAGTTTTGATGCCTTCAGTGTCAATCTACAATTTTCATAGTCATGAAAATAAAGAAATTTGAATGAAAAGGTGTGTCCAAACTTTTGGTCTGTACTGTATATGTTGTATATTTTCCCAATTTTTCAATAGAAATTTTGGGTATCATCAATATTAATTTTCTAGCGCTGTACCTCATATTTAAACACAATGAGACAAAGACCTCAGAGACAGTTTTGATCTTTTGGGTACCCAGCATGTCCTGTAGTGTAATGGAGTGTGGCAAGAGGGACCACCAAGTGCAGCATGGAACACAGGAGAACCACATTCTCAACAGACTTATGTGGATGCTTTCTCCTCAACAGTGCAATGTTTGGCAGCATGGGCAGCACTTCTTTTACAGGAAACCTTTTTTGCAATTACATTTTTTGCAACTTGGGTGTACATTTGATTGTATATGTGCCTTATGGTATCATTCAGAATAAATGACAATGAAATGGAGGTAATCCAGCCTTATTGTTTTTGTTCATACTTAAATTGAAGTTTGAGGGGTCTATGTATAAAATGCTAGCTGTACGAATGTCTTAACGTGGATGTAAACCCACTCTCATCCTTTCTAAACTACTGCTATAGTGGTTATCTATAAGGATAAACATGTCTCCTGCATGTATCCTTACCTTTCAAATGTCTCCCCTCTGTCTGTTATGAGACCTGAAAAACTGCATATTCTGTGGGTGGGTCTGTAGAGGAGCTCGGTGGGTGGAGGCATGATGTCAGTAGACTCCCCGCTCTCCTCTACACTCCCCTTGTAAACATGCATTTTCTCCTGTGTATTTCTTACACTAAATTCTGCTATGATCACTAACATCCAGTCAAAACCCAGAAAAGTAGCCACATAACTTCAGCATGCCCAATCATGCTGAGGTGTGGAACAGTCAATCCTGGGAGAGCTGCAGAAGAAAGGAGTGGGGTGAGAATTAAAAAATAATGACTGTCTTAGGCCCCATACACACGAGAGGATTTATCCGCAGATACGGTCCAGCGGACCGTATCCGCGGATAAATCCTCTCGAGGATTTCAGAAGATTTCTATGCGATGGCGTGTACACACCATCGCATTGAAATCCACGCTGAAATCCTCTGCCGATGACGTGTCGCGCCGTCGCCGCTATTATGACGCGGCGACGGGCGCGACGCTGTCATATAAGGAATTCCACGCATGCGTCAAATCATTACGACGCGTGCGGGGAATCCCTTTGGACGGATGGATCCGGTAAGTCTGTACAGACGAGCGGATCCATCCGTTGGAATGGATTCCAGCAGATGGATTTGTTGAGCATGTCAGCAAATATCCATCTGCTGGAAATCCATCCCAGGGGAGATTTATCCGCGGATAAATATCCGACTGAGTGTACACACCATAGAATCTATCCGCAGAAACCCATTTGATGGGATTTATCTGCGGATAGATTCTATGGTGTGTATGGGGCCTTAGGCTCATGCATGAGATATGTAAATCACCTGTCACTCACAGCAGGGGGGAAGAACAGACAGGGTTTTCTCTGTTTTCTCTGTTTGGTTTATCTCACTGAAAAAAAGATAAAAGGATTGCTCAGAGCTGGATTAACTCTTTGTGTCAAGACTGGGCACAGATGATCTGAAATCCTATACTATACATTGTGCCAGCCAAAAAAATATCCACTGTAAGCTTTCACATGAGCACCATGAATGTCTGTCATATTGTTTGTAGTATCATTTATCTCCTATGATTGCCAGTTCCATCCAGTGTAAAAAAAAAACACATTATGGCCATTAGGTGGAGCTGATGATCATAGCAGATAATTATATTACAAACATTATAGCAGACATTCATGGCGGCAGTCCAAGTGCTTAAGACCAAAGCACAGTGAATGTTTTATACATAGACCTCCACATTGTTCTTGATTATTAATTTAGTCACTATGGATGAGGAGAATTATTGATAGTGTTTTTTCATAACTAGTGAATTTAGGGTGAAAATATATGAACTGATCATGCTAGTATACAGTGTGTGTATGTAATATACGTTAAGATGAACAATTCAGTTTACTAAATAAACAACGCTGTAGGATGAGTGGATTTTCAAAGTGTAGTAACCTCTGAAGTGAATTATTATATCCTTAGAAATTTATTGCAGGGGTTATGTTATTTCTTATAATTCATCAAAAACATATGGAAGGCACATACTTCCCAAGCTTGGAATTTTAGAAAGAGGGACACCCTGGGACAGAGAAGACACGTGGCTTGCTGCGTGCCCTAAATTGGCATGTCTAAATCCACTAAATATTAGACATGTCTTAAAGGGTGGGAGCATTGGTATTCAGAAGGGAGTGGGGGAACAATTGTGGTAAGCAATGGGAACAGTAGTCCACAGTAAGAGGTGGAAGGAACACTAGTTTTTAGTAGCGAATACAATGGGGACAGTAGTGCATAGAGAGGGGTACAACAATTATACCCAAAAAAATAATTATAGTGCCTAACAAGGGGGGTGTAGAAACATGCAATATTTAATGAGTTTAACCACTTCAGCCCCGCACCATATTGCTGGTCAATGACAGGGCCACTTTTTGCGATTCGGTACTGCGTTGGTTTAACTGACAATTGTCTGGTCCTGCGACGTGGCTCCCAAACACAATTGGCGTCCTTTTTTCCCCACAAATAAAGCTTACTTTTGGTGGTATTTGATCACCTCTGCGTTTTTTTTTTTTTGCGCTATAAAGCGACAATTTTGAAAAAATATATAATTTTTTACTTTTTGCTGTAATAAATATCCCCAAAAATATATATAAAAAAGTTGTTTTCCTCAGTTTAAGCCGATACGTATTCTTCTACATATTTTTCATAAAAAAAAGCGCAATAAGCGTTTATTGTTTTTTTTTATTGGTTTGCGCAAAAGTTATAGCCTCTACAAAATAGGGCATAGTTTTATGGCATTTTTATTAATATTACGTATAGCTACATGATCTCGCGCAGCCGATCGGACCTGCCGCCGTATAACTGGCGGCTGGTCGGCAAGCGGTTAAATACCTCTTTTAACTTATAAAAAACACATACAGAATTCTTCTTTGCATACACTAGATTGATAAAGATAGATAGATAGATAGATAGATAGATAGATGGTCCCTTTGAAATGTCCTGCACCTAATTAATGAAAGCTTTGTTTTGGTAAAAGGTCTAGCATGTATGACAGATATAGGTAGATCCAACAAATTAAAACGTTTTTTACAGGCAGTTCTTATCCCTTTCATGACTAAGCCTATTTCTAACATTTGGTGTTTACAAGTTAAAATACGTATTTTTTGCTAGAAAATTACTTAGAAGTAGAACCCCCAAACATTATATATATTTTTTAGCAGAGAATCTAGAGAACAAAATGCTGATTATTGCAATATTTTATGTCACACCGTATTTGTGCAGCGATGTTTTAAATGCAAATTTTTGGGAAAAAGACACTTGTGAATTAAAAAAAATGATAAAGTTAAGTTAGCCCAATTTATTTGTATAATGTGAAAGATGATGTTGTGCCGAGTAAATAGATATCAAACATGTCACGCTTTATAATTGCACGTACTTGTGGAAAGGCGACAAACCACGGTAGCAAAAAATCTCCATAGGCGACGCTTTGAATTTTCTTTACGGTTACCAGGTTAGCGTTACAGAGGAGGTCTAAGGGTAGAATAATTGCTCTCACTCTGGCAATGGCGGCTATACCTCACATGTGTGATTTGAACACTGTTTACATATGCAGGCGTGACTTCCGTATGTGTTTCTCACAGGCACGGGGTCGCTTTAATTTTTTATTATTATTTATTTTTATAATCACTTTTATTGCACATCCCTTGTGACAGTAATAGGTGGTGACAGGTACTCTTTATGGAGGGATCGGGGGTCTAAAAGACCCCCGATTCCTCCTTAGCACTTCAAAGTATTCAGATCGCTGAAAACGGCGATTCTGAATACTGTGTATTTTTTTAAAACCGGGGCAACTGGCAGTCGGGTAAACCGGAAGTGACGTTGTGACGTCGCTTCTGTGTTTACATTGAAGAGACTGGATCAAAGCTGCGAACGGCTTCATTCCAGTCTGTGGCTAGGCACTGGAGACAGTGGTTAGTAGATTGGGTCTCCCGGTGAGACGGGAGGCCCAGTAAGAGTTGCGGAGGTGGCAGGAGGGGGGGTGTCCCTTCCTGCTCCTCCGGGATAACAACCAAGCAGCTTTTAGCCACATCGGTTGTTATCCCTGAAAAGCCAATCGCCGGCTCTGAAAAATGATACCGGGATGATGCCTGCAGCTGCAGGCATCATCCCGGTATAACCCCCAAAAGCAGAGGACGCATATGTGTGTACGCTCGGCGGCAAGGGGTTATATAATGAAACAGTAGGTAAATAGGACCGAGTTTTGCATATGGCAAAGAGAGGTTGGTGTGTGTTTACTACTCTAATAATGTGTTTTAAAATGAGTTTACTTCTTTGGTTGCTAGGTCCCAGGCTCTTAGGGCAGAGGCTCACTGACAGTGGAAGAAAATTGATGTGAGCTTTTGAGAGACCAGTTCCATAACAGGTCCACCTGCCTATAGATTGACATTCTTCAGTCCAATAGCAGCTGTGAAATCAACACACTTCTGTCCACTTCCAATCACAAGGACAGTGGATTGATGGGGAACTAGTGTCTCAGAGTTCCACATTATGCTCTTTGTATCCAGCACATGCAGTGCACATTGAGTAGATCTGTGGGGTGAGCAGAGCCAGATGGGGAACTTTGTCACACGTAGGCTGAGACTGAAGCCGCTTGTCATATAGACAGGTGCATGACTGAGGATTTTTGTTGTGGTGTGGGTAGAGCCTGTTGGGAAGCTTTGAGGAACAAATTTGCCACGAGGTCCACTTCCTGTGTGAATGGACGAAGTAGGCAGATTCTATAGACAATATTGGGATGAATAGTGGCTATATAACAGGTGCAGTGGCCTGGCAGGGAGCTCATTGGTATGGATACTCTGCCTCAGTGTTGAACTCCGTATAACAGATATATTTATCTGTTTCTGACAGATACATGAATATGCCACAAGTACTGACATTTGTGATGCAGGAGGGAAACAGATGTCCCAGAAATGTATGTTTGTTTTAAAAACTAGTGTCTTCTTAAACAGGTTTACCATGTTAAACATGTATTGTATATTAATATGTAAATGGACAGACATTTAAAACAGTTGCTTCACCCTAAATTTAAAACATTTGAGTCCTGATTCTAGATAGACAATAATAATATATTATGTATAGTTATAAAGTTATCTTTATAAACATCAAGGAAGTAGAATACATACATTTTGTGAGTTAACAATATAATAACTTTTTTAGGTGCCAATTATATATGTGTTTATGTTGGAATAGTCAGGTTTTCTATTTTCCCAAAGTATATTTTATGCTTTGTATATATACTGTTTTAATTCATTTATTTAATGTAATTTAACTATATTTGTATTTTTTACTACCTTAGACAAAAAGTATTCAAAGTGGTACTCAAAAGAAGGTAAAAAGAACATTGCCAAACCCTCCACCAGAGGAAGCTAGCAATGGCTTACAATCACCTTACAGCACTGTTGGATCAGTTTCTCGAAGAAGAATTTGTAGAACGACCACTATGGCTCGTGCTAAAATTCTGCAAGATATTGACAGAGAACTGGATCTGGTTGAAAGAGAATCTTCAAAACTACGCAAGAAACAAGCAGAACTAGATGAAGAGGAAAAGGAAATTGATGCAAAACTGAGATACCTGGAAATGGGAATTAATAGAAGAAAGGAAGCTTTACTAAAAGAGAGAGAAAAGAGAGAGAGAGCTTACCTGCAAGGTGTTGCTGAAGAACGTGATTACATGTCAGACAGTGAGGTCAGTAACACAAGACCAACAAGAATAGAAAGCCATATTGGCATGGACAGACCACAAACTGCCCCACAGCCAGAATATAGTCCTTATTTACCACCACAAACTCAGACAGAAACTCAGTTTGCACCACAAACAAGTCCTTACACTCAGTACCAATATCAGACTCCTACTTTGCTTACTCAAGCTCCAACACAATTTCCTCAGCAGTCCCACTATCAGCCATCCTTATATCATCAACAAGTTTCATCGTACCAAACTCAACCCACTTTCCAAGCTGTGCCAACTATATCCTATAATCCTCAGCCTCAGTCTACACCTACCCAGCAGCCCTCTTATCAACATGCTTCACAACTCTTACTATTGCAGCAACAAACTAGACAAGGTGCATTAGATATAGAGCCTAAAATACCATCACACTATGATGTTATTAGAAATCAACCTCTCATAATAGCACCTGTTTCTACTGACAGCGGTTACTCTGTTTCACATCTTGGTAGTAAATATAGTACTTTGGATTTACGATTAGGACTAGATGAAAAAAGCAGCATGGCAAGTAGTCCAATGTCTAGTATATCTGCAGATTCATTTTATGCTGATTTAGAGCATCATGCTTCCAGGAATTATGTTCTTATTGATGACATTGGAGAACTTACAAAAGGAACTGGGTCTTTGAGCTCTGCATTTGGGCTACATGAAAAAGAACTTTCAAAAACAGACCGCCTCCTTCGAAGTGTTGATTCTAGAAGAACTGCAGAAGTAACAGACTTTTTAGCTCCTATTTCATCCTCCGCACGATTACACAGCTATGGAAAAGCTGAAGAAGATTCAATGGAAGATCCATATGAGTTAAAACTTCTTAAGCATCAAATAAAACAGGAGTTTCGTAGAGGTACAGAAAATTTAGACCCCCTTGCTGGATTTTCACCCTATTATCATTCAGACAGCTTATACAGACACTTCCCTAAAAGTGAAAAATATAGCATTAGCAGACTCACATTAGAAAAACAAGCTGCCAAGCAGCTGCCTCCTGCTATTCTGTACCAAAAACATAAAAAGTCCTTGATAGACCCCAAAATGTCAAAATTTTCTCCAATTCAGGAAAATCGAGACCTAGAGCCTGACTATTCAACCTATCTCTCTTCTAGTACATCATCAATTCCAAGCATATCGACAAAGGTAAGAATGCTCCAGGATGATATTACATATGGCTTAAGGAAAAACATTACAGACCAACAAAAATTCTTGGGCCCTGCCTTAGGTCAAACCCTTGGTTCATCTCTTAATACAAATTTGAGAACTACATTGCAGGATGAAGTTGATAAACCCTATGTAAGTGGTAATAGATCAAGGCCTTCTTCTAGGCCTTCATCAGTATATGGCCTTGATCTGTCAATTAAGAGAGATGTATCAAGTTCTTCATTAAGGCAGAAAGCGAATGAGGCAGAATCATTAGATGGGACATTTAGCCATGCAGCACCTTCGGGAAGAACAAAACCATCTAGTCTTCCTATTAGCCAAAGCAGAGGAAGGATTCCTATTGTAGCACAAAATTCTGAAGAAGAGAGCCCGTTAAGTCCTGTTGGACAGCCAATGGGTATGGCAAGAGCTGCTGCTGGACCATTACCACCAATATCAGCAGATACCAGGGACCAATTTGGTTCTAGCCATTCCCTGCCTGAAGTACAACAGCATATGAGAGAAGAAACCAGGACTCGTGGTTATGATCGAGACATAGCATTTATCATGGATGACTTTCAACATGCCATGTCAGACAGCGAAGGTAATCATGGCATCAGACTGCTTTCCTACTATCACAACACAAATCTTAATTTCTATGCATGCTATTAATTTATTTTGTGAGTGTTGAAATGTTTCCTTTCTTGTGTGTTTTTGTGTTTTTCACTGTCATTGTTTTAAATTATTTTATCCTTTTTAGCTTTTCAAACTTGATTTTCCTTTTTTTGACTCTTCTGTTTTAATGTTTTATTTGTGTTAATGTTATTATTATTATTATTATTATTAGCATCATTATTAATTATACCATTACTATTGCATTTTTGGGGTTTGGCATGCCTATAACAACTCTCCTACTCTTCATAAAAATTGTGTAGTGTAATATATATGTAAAATATGTCTATTTTGGTACAACAGTTTTTTTTTTTTTTGTTTTTTTTTTTATAATTTTAAATAACAATGTCCTATACATTTTAACGTTCATGGCTAACATGAATGTTACATTAAAAACTGCAAACTATTTATTAGTCACAAATATGGATATCTGACAACCATATTTTATATGACGCAAATATGGATCTCTCCCATTTGTATTGTAAAAATACATGTAAAGCTCATATGTCTGTCTCCTTGCTTCTTCAAGCACATGCACAGTCTGCTTTGCAACATGCTATTATTTTGCAGCAGCAAGGAGTGAATTATTTAAGTAGACATAGGTACATCAAATTCCTATATCCTAATAAATTGTGTTTTTCAAAACAGATTAGTGTTTGTAAATTTGGTGAAATATATGCTTTTACTTCTGTGCTTTCTTGTCTTTTTTGATGTTTAATAAATGTATATGCGCTGTCTAATAAATATATGCATGCACTGTGTTTTCTTTTTAAATGCTTCTAATTATTTTAATTTAATTTGTTGCATGACCCTGATAATGCATGACACTTTTTAAATGAAAAATGCTGGAAAAATAAGTAAAAGTAGTTTGGTTTATAATGTTATGATTACAGAAAAAAAAAAGTTAAATAATTATTTTGCGATTTATAATACTGATATTTTCTTGATAACATGACTGACTTCTTACCTTTTAAATTTTCTCAAAGAAACTTTTATAGCAATGAAAAAGTTTATTTTCAAGTTAAAGTAGCTGTTAAAGTCAGAGCTGGATTCTGAAAAGAGAGGCTACCTGGGGCCCAGTGACTTTTTAGGTGTAGGGGACAGTCATTGCATGTATTCATTAGGCAATTCACAATAAAATTAATACAGGCCATGTGTCAGAGGACTCCTTGGAGGGCCAGCATAGGAGCAAAGCAAAGAGATGTATCTGTTTAGCTCTGCTAACAGTTGGGGTTAAAGCGGTGGTTCACCCTCCATAGCAGCATTTTAGCATAAAATGAGGCATAGTAGCGCGAGCTACAGTATGCCTGTCTTGATTTTGTTATCCCCGTACTCACAGTGCAATCCTACATTGAAGATTCCGTCTCCCCGCGGGGAATGGGCGTTCCTATCCAGACGGAGGATGATTGATGGCCGGCTCTGGCACGTCACGCTCCCCGAAGACAGCCGGAGTAGGTCTCGGCTCTTCACGGTGCTATACGGCGCCTGCGCACAGACTATGCGCAGGCGCCGTGAAGAGCCAAGCCTATTTCGGCTATTTCCAGAGAAGCGTGACGTGCCAGAGCCGGCCGTCAATCATCCTCCGTCTGGATAGGAACGCCCATTCCCCGTGGGGAGACGGAATCTTCAAAGTAGGATTGCACTGTGAGTACGGGGATAAAAAAATCAAGACAGGCATACTGTAGCCTCATTTTATGCTATAAGAAATGTTTTATTTTTTTTTGTTTATAGGGTGAACCCCCGCTTTAATATACTAAAGTGGTGACTGTTTGATTAGCAAAGTAAATGTTACCTTTGCAAAGTGAATCTTCACTGAGCTTAGTAAATAAGGCTATGGGGTGTTGACTTCAGTCAACCAATCACACCCAAACACATAATTGGGTATACTCACAGAGTAGTGCAGTGTTAAGCCCGGTACACATGATGAGATTATCGGACTAACGATCGTCCATTTTCTTTGCATGCAAATCTCAGATCGAATCTGATGAGTTTACTAAAGTCACAAAAGTTCACATACGACAGAATAAAAATGTGGAAGAGATGTATTGTGTTGTATTGTGTTGTAATGCATTTGTATTAAATAAAGTGAAGTTGATCCTGCGACAAAATAATTTAAAAAAGTGTATATATTATTATACAGTACTTATATACATTGAGTTGCTCCTCGAGGTACAGGGGTGAACTGTGAAATGTAAGTGGAAGGTGCTATTGAGGGCGCTAAAATTTATAATAGGATACCTGCCTGAATAAGGATGGCAGGTAATAGATAATACTAGTGAATCTATTACAAAAACAATAGTGAATAGTCTCGCATTCAAACAATATGTTACATACATGTAGTATGAAAAAAAACATAAACCATAAATAAAGATAATCAAATGTACAAAACAACCAAATTCTTTGCCGCTAGGCTGATGAAAAACACCATATATAAAAGTGAAAATAAAGTTTGTAGTAGGAAATGATCATAAAGGAGAAAATTCTTCTATGGGTGATCATGCAATCAGATTTCCAGGAGGTAGAAAAACAGCCTTCACCAGCTAATTGACTTCACCCAAAGTGCTCTGAATATTCAAATGCGCTTACCACAATGATTGGACCACTTAATGAAAAGTAGGTCTTATGCGCTGAGCAGGTATAAGTGCCTGCACACTATAAGACAGTATCTGGAACGTTGGTTTCAGTAGTAATGCCGATGATTGGAACCACAATAAGAAACAAAAGAGGGAATCTCATAGTGCATTACCTTTTATTTAAAAAACATATTTTAAAAAAGCTGATTGGCCGCTTACTTGAAAATGTGCCTGCCTGGCACTAGGACTGCTAGCGTGATTGTCTCATATTTAGGAAACGTCGCTCGGATCGTTCAGAAAAGACCTGGAAGGTCTTGGGCTAGGCAGCAGTAGCAGCAGTAGCAGGTGCCGAGATCAGCTGTGTGCAGGGTGACCAGAAGGAAGCCGCCTGGAAATCTGATTGCATGATCACCCATAGAAGAATTTTCTCCTTTATGATCATTTCCTACTACGAACTTTGGGCCAGATCCACAAAAGAGATACGACGGAGTAACTGCTGTTACTCCATCGTATCCCTTGTCCTAACTTTGGAACTGATCCACAGAAGCAGTTTTCCAAAGTTAGGCAGAAGATCCGGCATGTGTAATTGAATTACACTGCCGAATCTTAGGATGCAGTACCGCATCCGCCGCTGGGGGCATTTCGAGTCGAAATGCCGCTTCTAGTATGCAAATTAGCACTTAAGGCGATCCACAAAGCTTTCCAGCTTCGTTTTTTCGCCGTAAGTTTTAGTTTGCAAGTGTAAAACTAGGGCTGGTGTTACAAAGTGTAAACTAGTAACACCATGTAAAAGCCCATTCCAGCGACGGCATTTGGTATGCATTCCCGAGGGAGAACTCCACGGCAATTTGTAAAAACAAAACCGGCATGGGTTCCCCCCCAGGAGCATACCAGGCCCTTAGGTCTGGTATGGGTTGTAAGGAGACCCCCCCTACGCCGAAAATTCGACGTAGGGGTCCCCCTACAATCCATACCAGACCCGTATCCAAAGCACGCTACCCGGCCGGTCAGGAAGGGAGTGGGGACGAGCGAGCGCCCCCCCCCTCCTGAGCCGTGCCAGGCCGCATGCCCTCAACATGGGGGGGTTGGGTGCTCTGGGGCAGGGGGGCGCACTGCGGGCCCCCCCACCCCAGAGCACCCTGTCCCCATGTTGATGAGGACAGGACCTCTTCCCGACAACCCTTGCCGTTGGTTGTCGGGGTCTGTGGGTGGGGGCTTATCGGAATCTGGGAGTCCCCTCAAATAAGGGGGCCCCCAGATACCGGCCCCCCACCCTAAGTGAATGGATATGGGGTACATCGTACCCCTACCCATTCACCTGGAGGCAAAAAGTAAAAGTTAGTAAACACACAACACAAGGGTTTTTAAAATAATTTATTATTCTGCTCCGGAGGCCCCCCCTGTCTTCTTTATTAGCTCTATTACCAGGGGGGGCTTCTTCCACTCTCCGGGGGGGGCTTCTCCGCTCTCCGGGGGTCTTCTTCTATCTTCGCCGCTCTCCGCTGTTGACTCGGCGAACCCCGGTTCTTCTGCAGATGTCCGGTGCCTTCTTCTTCAGTGCTGGCTGCCTGCTATCTTTGTGTGTTAGCTCAATTAGTAACAGGCAGCCAGCGCGGTCTTCTGTGACGTCATCTTCTTCTCTTCTGTTCTTCTCCCCTCTTCCGATGTTGCCTCGTCGCCTCTTGTCGCTGTAATGATGGAAGCGCGCCTTGCATCCCATTTATATAGGCATCACCGTCCCATCATGCTCCGGCAGGTACCCACGTGGTGGGTGCCTACCCACGTGCACCCACCAAGTGGGTACCTACCGGAGCATGACGGGACGGTGATGCCTATATAAATGGGATGCAAGGCGCGCTTCCATCATTACAGCGACAAGAGGCGACGAGGCAACATCGGAAGAGGGGAGAAGAACAGAAGAGAAGAAGATGACGTCACAGAAGACCGCGCTGGCTGCCTGTTACTAATTGAGCTAACACACAAAGATAGCAGGCAGCCAGTGCTGAAGAAGAAGGCACCGGACATCTGCAGAAGAACCGGGGTTCGCCGAGTCAACAGCGGAGAGCGGCGAAGATAGAAGAAGATCCCCGGAGAGCGGAGAAGCCCCCCCGGAGAGCGGAAGAAGAAACCCCCCCCCCGGAGAGTGGAAGAAGAAGCCCCCCCTGGTAATAGAGCTAATAAAGAAGACAGGGGGGGCCTCCGGAGCAGAATAATAAATTATTTTAAAAACCCTTGTGTTGTGTGTTTACTAACTTTTACTTTTTGCCTCCAGGTGAATGGGTAGGGGTACGATGTACCCCATATCTATTCACTTAGGGTGGGGGGCCGGTATCTGGGGGCCCCCTTATTTGAGGGGACTCCCAGATTCCGATAAGCCCCCGCCCGCAGACCCCGACAACCAACGGCAAGGGTTGTCGGGAAGAGGTCCTGTCCTCATCAACATGGGGACAGGGTGCTCTGGGGTGGGGGGGCCCGCAGTGCGCCCCCCTGCCCCAGAGCACCCAACCCCCCCATGTTGAGGGCATGCGGCCTGGCACGGCTCAGGAGGGGGGGGCGCTCGCTCGTCCCCACTCCTTTCCTGACCGGCCGGGTAGCGTGCTTTGGATACGGGTCTGGTATGGATTGTAGGGGGACCCCCTACGTCGATTTTTCGGAGTAGGGGGGTCTCCTTACAACCCATACCAGACCTAAGGGCCTGGTATGCTCCTGGGGGGTGAACCCATGCCGGTTTTTTCTTTGAAAATTGGCATGGAGTTCTCCCTCGGGAATGCATGCCGAGCGACGCTGTCATTTTTTATTTTTTTTCCCGACGCAACTTTTTTAAGCCGGCGCGATCCACAAAACTCGGCGTAACGTAACTTCGCGCATGCGCAGTACGGCCGGCGCGGGAGCGTGCCTCATTTAAATGGGACTCGCCCCATTTGAATAGGAACGCCTTGCGCCGGCGGAATTTTAGTTACACGACCTGAAATTTCTAGATAAGTGCTTTGTGGATCGGGCACTTAGGTAGAAATTTTAAGGCAGTGTAACTTAAATGGGATTTTTTAAGTTACGCCAGGTTTTTGTGGATCTGGCCCTTTATTTTCACTTTTATATATGGTGTTTTTCATCAGCCTAGCGGCAAATAATTTGGTTGTTTTGTACATTTGATTATCTTTATTTATGGTTTATGTTTTTTTTCATACTACATGTATGTAACATATTTTTTGAATGCGAGACTATTCACTATTGTTTTTGTAATAGATTCACTAGTATTATCTATTACCTGCCGTCCTTATTCAGGCAGGTATCCTATTATAAATTTTAGCGCCCTCAATAGCACCTTTCAAATGCATTTGTATTGCATTTTCGAACAACAGCTGTACTGATTAAATAAAAAATGTACGATCTGGCATTGTCCGAAAAATATTTTTGTGCATGTGCAATCAAATAATATCGGATGAACTGTCCTGATCGGCTCTTGAAAACTTTTATTGTTTTGTTTATAGGGCAAAAAATTAAAACCACAGAGGTGATCAAAAGCACCAAAAGAAAGCCCTGTTTTTGGGAAAAAAGGCCAACATTTTTATTTTGGTATAGTGTTGCATCACCGCGCAATTGTCAGTTAAAGTAACTCAGTAAAGCAAAACATGTCCTGGCCATGAAGGGGGAAAAACCTTCTGGAGGTCAAGTGGTTCATTTCTTAATTTTCCAAAATGTTCTAACAAAAACATTACAACTTAAAAAAACTTGCCAATGCGATTTGGGTTATCACCAGACCATGTGGTTGGAGGATCTTCTAATACAGACACTAGTTATGGTGACCCTGGTGACAACCTTGGAGGGATTTCCTCTCACATCCTGTTTTGGTTATGGCAAAGCAAGTGAAGGGAAATCTCCCCAATGGAACACAGACAGCAAAAAAAAAACTGTCAGGGTCCTCACTTATTCTATCCTAAATTAATTTTTACACATCCCTACCAGGAAATATCATTATATACAAACTTGGACTCTCTGTAATATGGGGTAAGTAATAATGAAATCTAGCTTTCTCACAGGGCTTCCTCACAGTTTTCCTTATCACCCATTCAAAGAATAATACTGCTATATTTCTGTTATAAAATGTTCACAAAGACAGCTTGCTTCTTTCCCAAAAGGCACGCTTCAAAAACAGTCAAGACATGTTACAGGGCATTCTCTGTCTCCCTTTAATGTCTTGTACACACGACCGGTTTTCACGACGAGAAAACTGCCATTTTTTATATTGGTCGTGAAAACCGTTGTGTGTATGCTCCCTATCAGTTTTCTCAACGAAAAAACTGCCGGCAAAAAAATTGAAACCAGCTCTCTTTTTTCTCGTTGTGTTTCCCGTCAGTCTTTTTCTCGTCAAGAAAAACGGTTGTGTGTATGCTTTTCAGAGGGGAAAAAACGTGCATGCTCAGAATCAAGTATGCAGCCCAAAGAGTGGCGCCATTTGAAAGGAACTTCCCCTTTATAGTCCTGTCGTACATGTTGTACGTCATCGCGCTTTAGTCGGACGTTTTTTTGCATGATTGTGTGTATGCAAGTCAGACTGGAGAGGAATCACGTTGGGAAAAACTTTTTTCCTGCCGAGAAAAATGGTTGTGTGTATGAGGCATAACAGGGCACTGTAACAAAGCATTGTGTGTATAAGGACCCCCTCTCTCAGAGCATCATCTCTCAGGGTAGGACAATTTTGCTCATGGTGCTGTCACCGAGCAAACTATTATGGGGCACTCTTATACATACTCATACATAATTTCATTGGATTTTGGTGTAGTGAAGGGACATAGAAAACCCCAAGGCTTACAAAGTCCTCTGGATGCCATGCCTGCTGTTAGGTATTGATGTGGGAGTCACAATGTCGCTACCCTGCCTTGGGCCCCAGGTAGCATTAATCCAGCTCTGGTTAAAGTAAACAACTACATTAATTAATTAAATACATATATAAATATATTATATATAATTAGCTTTCAGTAATGTAATTTAACTTTGGAACACCAAGAAATGTATGTTAAATTGCCCACATAGTATTTTAGATGCAATGGTTATATAGCATGTCTAACAACAGCATTTTGACATTTCAATTTTGTTTTATTTTAAGGTTTTTTTTGTTTTATTTTTTTATTTTTTGCGCTGTGTATTAAAGTATTACATGCCTATACAATTCAAATCAATAGAAAATGGCTGACTTTTGAATGCCACATTTATCAAGGCATTTTATTAGTAAAACATAAGTGAACAACCACAAATCAGAGAAATAACTAATACTTTGTGTTTTGAACAGCTAAAAATTTCAAATCCAACTATGTTTTTGTAGGAGAATGAATTTCTTTATATATCAATAGCGCATGATTACAACTTGTACTGAAACAATGGGGATGGTTTACTAAATATCACAGGGTTCATTAGTCAAATTAACCTGTGTTAACATTTGAACATCCAATTATGTGCAGAGGAATTAAAATATAGCAATTTCCTTTGCATGAAATTGAATGAAAAAAGACAATTTCGTTTTACCAAACTACATGAAAAATGTACTCTGGTTAATACACCTAAATCTGTCCTTTTACCCAAACAATATTTTACCTTTGTAAATTCTTAGATATTTGTTAGCGTCAATTTGGCTGTAGGTCTTATCAAAGGAAGACAACTATCAACCTGCTGCCCAGATGTTGTTTCATGTTTTGCAATATAAAGATTAACATTTCAGAAGAATAGTTCAATAAAACTGAGTAGAAATTGACATGTAAACAATTGTTGTTGAAAGATTGCCTCCTATGTTGGACAGTTGTTTAGTTACATTTTAGTGACATGTGATTAGTCACATTTTGATAACATGGGCATCCATAGGAAGCTCCAAATTTACAATAAGACATGTACTAATAGGTGACAGAGGCAAAGAGGTTGCATTTCTCTATATAATTACTGAATACACATTATTTTCCATCATCGGTAGGTATAATCTAATTTAAGTTATTAACCAGTATCATTTAATTTCTTGAAAAACAAGAAATGTTCTGTATCAAAAACAAATGTGATCCTAGCAGGGTGGTGTTCCTTCAGGTACAAAAAGTTGTGTGTCTTCAGTTTTGAAAAACTTGGTACTGCCAACAGGATCTTGCACTAAGGGTGTGTTTTGACAGACTTTTTTGCTTGTGGTGATGTGTCTGTTTAACATCAGCTTGGATTCTGGGATTATGCATGTAAGGTACATTTGACCTGCAACTAACCTCCTTCTCATCTGCATTTCACCTACTTAAGCGGGCATTCCTATTGACTTGTATGAAGATACAAAACCCACTTGAAGTAAAAAAAAAAAAATAGCCAACACAGACCCTAAAGTTCATCAGCAGAGAAGCCAACATTTCTAGTTCAATTTACAACAAAAGATGCACGTGGCTAAATTTATTCATCCAGCACCTTGGCACTCATCTGAGCAGCAAGTTAAAGGAGTTATAAAGGCAGAAGCATTCTATGCATTAAGATGAAAACCCTTTTGTGTGTAGCAGCCACCCCAGCACCCCCTAATTACTTACCTGAGCCCCATCTCTCTCCAGCGATGTCCACAAATGTATAACTCCTCCGGGACACTCCTCCTGAATGGCTGTTAGACAGCAGTGGCACCATTAGCTCCCCTGACTGTCAAAGTCAGTCAGCCATCTGGGGAGAGAGGGGGCGGAGCCAGGTTGGGGTTCCATGTCTGAATGGTCACACAGAACTGTGACCTGGCTCCATTGCCCCCATAGGAAGCTGCAGACTGTAGGGGCACTCAATAGGAGGGGGCCAGGAGCAGCAAAGAGGGATTTGAGAAGAGGAGGATCTCAGACTGCTCTTTGCAAAACCAACTGCACAGAGGAATTAGGTATAGCATGTGTTTTATTTTATTTTTAAAACAAGACTTTACAATCACTTTAAATCTTTATATTACCGGCTTCATATAGCCTAAAAGTGGATAGTATTGTGTTTTGGTCCATGAATATTGTGTCAGTACAAGCTGTGTTATGTTATGGCTTATTACACCTCTATCATTACCCTTATTTCCTACAAGGAGATGTGTTTAAACTCAGCAAACGTGTCCTGCTTCAAATATAAAGTTAGGTCAAGTGTTTTATTTTATTTTTTATTTTTTATTATTTCTCTTAAAATGACTGGCAATTTAACCACTTAAGGACCACCCACTGTATATATACGTCCTCTTTTTAAACATGGATATCTCAGTAACGGCAGCAGCTGCTGCCACAACTGAGATATCCATGTTTTCAGTGGGCAGTCCGGTAAACGATAACGGCGGTCTCCGCGGCGGATTCGCCGCGAGATCGCCGTTATCGGTGGCGGGAGAGGGGCCCCCCCCCCCCTCCCGCCGCTTTTCCGCGCCCTCCGCCGCTTACCGGAGCCGTCGGTAGCGGCGGAGGAGATCCGATGCTGCCGCCTTGTGTGTGAGGACTTGAGTGAGGGCAAGATGGCCCCCACCCGTCCTCATAGCTCTGCTGGGCGGAAGTGACGTCAAAACGTCAGTCCCGCCCAGCCTCTTAAAGAGACAATTTTTTTTCTGTCATTTTTTTAAATGACAAATTTTCCTTTTTTTTTTTTTTTTTTGCATTTAAGCCTAAATATGAGATCTGAGGTCTTTTTGACCCCAGATCTCATATTTAAGAGGACCTGTCATGCTTTTTTCTATTACAAGGGATGTTTACATTCCTTGTAATAGGAATAAAAGTGATCATTTTTTTTTTTTTTTATATTTTAGTGTAAAAAATAATAAAATCAATAAAATTAAATAAGAAAACAAAAAAAAAAATTTTTTAAAGCGCCCCGTCCTGACGAGCTCGCGCGCAGAAGCGAACGCATACGCAAGTAGCGCCCGCATATGAAAACGGTGTTCAAATCACACAAGTGAGGTATCGCCGCGATCGTTAGAGCGAGAGCAATAATTATAGCCCTAGAGCTACTCTGTAGCTCAAAAAATGCAACTTATAGAATTTTTTAAACGTCGCCTATCTAGATTTTTAAGGGTAAAAGTTTGACGCCATGCCACGAGCGGGCGCAATTTTAAAGCGTGACATGTTGGGTATCATTTTACTCGGCGTAACATTATCTTTCACAATATATAAAAAAATTGGGCCAAATTTATTGTTGTCTTATTTTTTAATTCAAAAAAGTAAATTTTTTCCAAAAAAAGTGCGCTTGTAAGACTGCTGCGCAAATACGGTGTGACAAAAAGTATTGCGATGACCGCCATTTTATTCTCTAGGGTGTTAGAAAAAAAAAATATATAATGTTTGGGGGTTTTAAGTAATTTTCTAGCAGAAAAAAATGTTTTAGTCTTGCAAACACCAAATCTGAAAAACACCTGTGGTCTTTAAGTGGTTAAAAAAGCACTGAATCAGGTCAATGGGTCAGCGTGAAATAGCTTTCTATAATTCTTATAATATCTGATTCATTTTAAGATCTGGATGTCTTTTTAAATATCAAATCTTTTGAACATGTGGATGGTATACATGAAAATTAACAATGTGTCTGTTGGTAAATGAATGTTTTTTTCTGTTTGTTTTGGATAAATCTCCAGAAAATTCCTTTATTGATGGTAGGAGTCTTCTGTTGCCAGTCACGTAGAGTTTGTGAATGTCTTTGTATTGCATGTCAGTTTTGTTCTTCAATAAGAACTTACTGGAATATCTAAAACATATACATAACAAAGCAAATAATGAATTATCAATTATTCATTTATATTATGTTTAACATATATATAGTTCATAATATAATTGTATTACAAAAACATGTTAACACAATTTTTAAATCAAATTTACTCAAATTCGGTATACATATATTGCAACTATTCCAAAATTGCATTACAGTAATGCTATTAACACTGTAATCAGAATCATTTTACTAACCTTATAATGCATAGTGTTCACTGCACAAAAATTACATTTTCTTGAAAGTCTACTGCACACAAATTCCATTTCTTATAGAGAACAAAACTTTAGTGTATGACAATGCTAAATAATTGAATGATGTAACAAAACTCTCATGTGTACATCATTAGTTCACCTCATTTGTTGACACTGGTTTTGCACTTGAAAGTGATACCCACCATAAAGTGTAACAAATGTTCTGTGAAAAAAACATTCAGTAATAGTCCATTCATAGTGAAGCATTTTAATATTGGAGACACATTTAGTGAGAAAAAATACATGTATTACATATTGTGGTACTGATGTTTCAATTTTGTATATAATCTGTGGCATTCAAATGTCTAAAAAAATATATATATATATATTGCTCTATTGTCTTTTGTGTATTTTACTTTTAGTATGCTTGTATTGCTTTAGTTTAAAGTTTAATCGCTGATGTTGTTTTGAGACAAAAACAAAGGAAATCTCAATATGGCAAGTACTTCAAAATACATAAACAGCAATATTAAGCATATTCTGCTATTTTACTGCATGGCAAAATTATCGATATCATTTTTAAAAGGGTGCTATTTAAAATGTACATACACATAAACCAAATTATTCTTCAAAAGCAATAAGCTTTTAATGTACAATTGAACCCCTGTCTTACATGTAAATAATATTAATGCTTTAAACTTTTTGTACATATCTAAAGATGTTTTTTTTTTTTTCAAATTATATTACAACATTTTGAGAATACAGTATCACAATTGCAACATAAATTCAGTTGCATGTGTTAGATAGTATAATAAAATCATGTCACATATCATTAATTGAATGCATAATGATACTCAGTGGTTGCAGAAATTATCCATGCCTCATTTATACTGGTCTTGTTGGGAAAAAAATAACTTCAGTAAATGATCCCTTAAGTGTAAATATTCCCAAAATGTGCACTTCCAGATACACTTTCTTTTATTTTAACTGATAAACTGGAATTATGTTGATATTATAGATGCTGTAAAACATTAATTTAGAATGTTTAATTTAGCATACTGTTCTTGACATCATGTGCTATAGTAGAAGAAAGTTTCTTTCAGATTTCTGCATAAAAGGCTCCCAAAATGGGAAATTGTGTTTATTCATAACAGCACAAAAACATTTTTAACATGTTTTTATTCTTTAGGACCCAAAGCATAGACCATATGTATTGACAGTTGAGGGTTTGTCTCAAAGTTCTATACAGAGAAAACAGAAAATGTACTGACACTCATACTTAACAGATGAGTTTGTAACCTGGCTTTAAACACATACTGTATAAAGATAATGCCAGTGTAATAAATAAACAAAATAGTTACAGAATGTTAATAATACATGACAAAAGCCCAGACTCCAGATTCTGTTGAGGATTTGGAAGATGTCCAGTTTTTGCCCAAAAAGACAAAAGGGAATTTAGACTGTAGCAGGTCTTTCAAATTGTTTAGTCAGTCAAAGTCAGTGATTAGTCCTAAATGAAAGGGACCAATCTTGAGTTAAATTTACCTTATGACAAGTGATCAACAAAGTGAATAGAGGATAGATGTCATGGGAGCATCATGAATTAGTTATCTAATGTGGTTGCTGCATTCAGCACTAGCTGTAGGTGGGTCTGGGAGGCTTTTTTACTTATTGGTACCTGACCATACAGTAGCTGATAAAAGTAGAAGTATGGGTTGAGGGTCTTGTGTGAAGACCTACCCTAAATCTTTATGTCTTAACTTCAACCCTTAACCCTAAGTAAAATGTATGTTTAGAGTGGGAAAGGTAACATCTCTGTTGAGTGTGTGTGTGTTTCAGAGAGTTTTCTCCTCATTTTTTGTCCTAGTGACAATGGTTTACAAGAGAGGAAATTAGGGAAATCTGCAGCAATTAAGAGCTGCCTGAGGGTTCTAGTAAGTTTCTGTCTCTGTTGCTATTAAAAAGTTAAAATGATGTCCTGTCTATTGAAACTTTTATTTCCAAATCAGAAAGAGCGAAGCAATCTTGGAGCCCTGCGTAGCAGTCAAAACCCAATACGGATTTCACTTTTCTAAGTTCTATCTAAAACTATAAAATGGGTATGTCTGAACATACACTTCAACCTCTAAAATCCTGGACATATTTTAGTATATGTCCTGTTATCACAGTCAGAGAAGTCAGAGATAGTTTTATTTTCTTGCTACTGCAAGGCAATATGATTTTTTTAATAGACCAGAGTTTGGTTTAGGCCTAGTTTTTGTCTCTAATTCCTAAGGGTTTACAAACTTTATTTTTTTTTACAAAAAAATGCATAAAAAAATAAGTAGTAATAATCCTACAATAATATTAAATTAGTACACTGCATTCATAGTGGCAGACATAAGAAATAAGTAATTTTCTCATAGCCTCAGTTCATATTATTTTAAGTAAATTGACTCCATAATTTAACAGAGGAAAAATACTTTGTAACCACCTTAGTTAGATAGATACAAGTGGATCAATTGGGATTTTTAAGGTGTAGAATGAGAATGTTTTTATTTAAAGAGTAAATAAAAAATTGTTAAAAGGTAACAATTGGAAAGTACAAATCAATGCAGTTTTATGTATACAGCACTGTAAAATGGAGTTCCCAACATGTTTCGCCCATATGTTAGGATTCTTCAGGGGATTCTGTCCAATTAGAGGTAAAAGCCTTCTATTGGGAAAAAATATATACATATAATAATTACATCGAAAATCAATTTAGGATCACATAACATAAACATAATTCTTTATTTATTCCAATAGGAATATATTTGGGTACATAACAATTCTATATATACATGTGCAAATTTAATCCAGGGGGGAAATCATACTTACCCAGGTCTCTTGAGATGGTAATCAAATCACTAGGAAAGGTCACAGGTGTCTGCATCAAGAAAATCATGCGCTATGGGTGACCATAAGGGGCATTCAAGGACCAGCTAGGGTAATTTCGTTTGACTTTCAAAAGGTGCAATTGGATCTCCAAAGGTAAAAATATATATGTATAATAAGAAAAATTAAACTTACAAAAACAGAGTTTGGCAGTAAACTCAATACCAAGGGATGTAGGCTGTCTGTGCAAACCGATACTTATATCTAAAGCTTTGGACAAAGCCAAAAAAGAGAAAAAAGCAGAAAGGATAATTAAAAAATAGAAAAGAAAACACTTGCGGTGTAAAAACAGCAAGAGCAATTTAAGTAACATAAAGCGCTCAGTATGCGATTTAGAGTGGCAACAGCTTATGTCAAGACAATGAGATGAGTATACAATAAACAACTTTTTTATAATCAATGATATGGGTGTTTACCTGGTGTTTGGCGACAGCACATATGTCCCTGTGGTTCCAGCAGCATCTGATAGCTGGAACCAGCGGCATTAAATACTCCCCATCTGGCCTAAGCCAGATGTGGATGCAAAGACCGTGGCCGCACATGCATGAGGCACGTCACATCCGCCACTCCAACCCCCGCCGCCAGGTCCCAAAACCCAGCTTCAGAGAAGGGGAATGACACTCCCTCATAATTCAAAGGTGAGCGCCAGAGAATAAACGGAAGCCTAGGGAAGGGAGGAAATTGACGAGGAATGCATGAGCAACACAATGAACCAAACGCCCGGTATATACATATATATTTTATAGCCCGTGCTATACATATATATTTTTACCTTTGGAGATCCAATTCCACCTTTTGGGATATTAAAACTAAATTCATTATATTTTATCATTATCTTGCTGGCCCTTGAATACCCCCTATGGTCACCCATAGCACATGGTTTTCTTGATTTCATTTCAAGAGACCTGGGTAAGTAGCATTGCCCCCGAACTAAATTTGCACATGTATATATAGAATTGTTATGTACCCAAATATATTCCTATTGGAATACATAAAGAATTATGTATATGTTATGTGAAGAAGTCTGACATATGGGCGAAACGTGTTGGGAACTCCATTTTACAGTGCTGTATCCATACAACTTCATTGATATGTACTTGGCAATTGTTACATTTTAACAATTTTTTATTTGCTCTCTAAATAAAAAATGTCTTATAAATCATATTTGATATTATTGCATCTCAATCTGCACCTTAAAAATCCCAATCAATCCTCTTGTATCCATAATTTAACTTGCATGTACAAACAATGGTTAAGGTCATAACCAGGCCTTTAGTTCTACTATCCTCTATAGTTCCTAAGGCACTAAACACATAGACATTGTTTGCTTTGCATCAACTTCAGATAGCATTTACAAAGCATTTGGCAGGTTGTGAACAGCTCTTATGAAGCCCTTAAAAAATTGTTTAAAAACAGATCCAGAAGTCATTGATACCTGGATGTCCAGACAAAATTTAACAGCATCAGTATATGTCAATAAACTTGACAATAAACTAGCTTTTGGTGTAATATATGTGTTTTTTACGCTTTTTAAATCTGCCAAAATTAAACACTAATGTGTTTAGGACCTTGATATTTCAAAAACATTTCATACCAATTGTAATCAAAACCTATATGCAGCTTTCAAATCCTCTAGGATCTATACTATAATTAAACATATTTGAGTAAAATGTTCACTTTTGAGGAAATACTTTTCTACATTAATCTGACCTCCGATTAAAAAATAACATAGTAGAATAATAACTGCTACTTTTAAAGCTGGTTTAGCCTTAAATGCCAACAATCATACAGTAAATAGTGTAGAAAAAATACATTCTTTTTCAATGAACTTTTTTCTGTACAGGAATAGATTGTTAAATCCTATTAGTAGTGTTTTTACATAATTTTTAGGTTTACCAGACATTTAAATGTCAATCTCTTTTGGAATAAGTGTTTTCATTTAGGGTACTGAGGATTCTGTTTGATGACTCTTGTGACAAGTAATTTATATTCAATATCTACTGCTTATGAGAGTAATTCAGCGGATTAAACAGTAATACTAATGTATGGTTTCCCTTAACTCAGCCCATCCTGTCAAAAATGTAGGAAAAAAATATATGCAGCTCTGAAATTCTCTTTGCTTTTCTGTAGCTTTCAGTCCTTGTTTTTAGGAGATAATAAAGCCTAATATGACATACATTTTAACATGGGATCTTGAAATCTAACACATAGATGCTACATAATAAGGGCTTATTATTTGTAAAATGTTCTATATGTATATATGAGCCCACGTGCACTGCACCCAGTAAAAATGATCAGGAAATATTTCAGCCTCATTACACTGATGGCATGGCAATTGTTTTTGTAGATTTTTTATGATCTATGTCATTCTTGCTTTGCGCACTGCAACAGTAAATTTCATTTTGCTCGCCTATATGTGAACCTTTGATCTTGTTATGAGATGCATGGTTAGTCTTTTGCATGAGTATCACATAGCAGGTTTGTTAACACCTCTGTCCACAATAATGCAATAAATATCAATATTGACATATCATTAATTTCCAAAGCCTATCATCTGCGCCGTGAGGAAACAGACTGGTTTGACAAGCCAAGGGAATCACGCCTAGATAATGGACATGGAATTGACCGAAAACTGCCAGACAAATTATCACACAGCAGGCCACCTCATCAGGATCAAGTAAGAGGGTAGAGGTGCTGGATAAGACATGCATGACATAGCAGTATTCTCTGTTTTTCAGTAACATTTACAATATTTATTTTTTAAGAAAACCCTAAAAGCGATATTAAACCCAAAAGCACACATTTATTATTTTGCAGCTTACCACGTCTTAGATGTCATAGCTGCCTTAATTTTCTTTTTAAAACTTTCTTTTCACCTGGTGAACTGGCCATTAAGTCTATTGTTTTTCCAAAGAACAAGCTCCCTTGCAAAATATATCAGTTACAGGGGTGAGACTAACTAATTAACACTGGCAGGGGTATTTATATTGATCATCTTTTATTTATGTAAAACCTTTGTCCCAAAAGGGAATTTTTTTTTTACCTGTAACTGCTTATAAAGTGTTAGATGAAATTTGGCTTCAGTAGGATTTGTTTATTTAAGTCTGCTGGTACTGCCAACACCTCCCCTCCCCAAATTAACAATGCTGGTGTCTGCTGCGCCTCATGTGTTAATTTGTCCAGAGTGTATACAGGAGGTTTGTTACCAGCCGGATCACCAGGTGAAGGAGTTAACACCAGGGGCGATCAAAGGGTTAAGTCAGTCCCTAGGGGGTGCTTACTAACTCTGTGGGGATTGCTCTGACTGGGAGAACACAGAGATCCATGTTCCTGCTTAGCAGGAACACAAGATCTCTATGTTCTCCCCTGTCAGAACTGCGATCTGCCTTGTTTACAGAGAGGTTTTCTGCCTCTCTGGGGGATGAATGTGGGTGGCCGGCAGACATTGCGTCCACCGGACCTGCTTATTGGCTCCCCCTCTGTCCAATCGGCAAACAGGTGCCCCCAGATGCTACTGCAAGAAGCAACATACAGGTACGTTGTTTCGCACAGCCGGGCCACTTTGCCACATTAAATGCGGAAGGCGGTGCGGAAGTGGTTAATAAAACAAAAACATTTTAAGTGGTAACTAGACTGCCAATCAGCTCCATATCGATAGGTTCAGAGGGATGTGGGCAGAGACTACTTATAATGATCAGCAACTTCCATTGACATCACATGTCAAGAGCGCTCTTTTGCTCCTTGGGAACAGCTCTAGGCAGAGATGGAGGCAATCACTCCTGTATCATGGACATGTCGCCTGTGATGTCACAGACAGACTATGGCAGATGTAATGTTCTTTTTCACAGCATCCTGCTGTTCCCATCTCTAGGGGTGCTTCCCATGTCTCAGTGCTATTTCAGGTCTGAATCTGCAATTAGTGTTAAGCAAAAAAAATGGAAGCCAGACAGCATGCAAGATACTGTCAAGATCACCAGGTATTTAGACTTTGGTATGCAGACATGATCTAAGAGGATAATACTAATAGTTAACATGGCCATTGGAGTGGAGTGAAGTATTTTTTTTATGTTTTTAATAGAATTTAAGAAACGATTGGTGTAGTTGCCGTGTGAATCTCTGCTTCTATGCTATTGACCCACTGATTCAAATTTTCATAATCCTCACAATATAGGAGGTACTAAGAAGGCATATTGATTAGTACCTGAATAATCTCAAAGGATGGATTAGCTACTGTAGGTGACCGCGATATTGACCACCTACAAGCCCCGTCGCGGGAGCCAGCGCCGAGCCGGCTCGCCACGATGGGGAAAAAGCTGTCATGGAAGCGACGGGGATCCGACTTGGATTCCCGCCAATACTAGCCGCAGTGTTTGGTATGAATCATGAGGGGGAACTCCACGCCAAATTTTAAATAAAAAACAGCATGGGTTCCCCCCCAGGGGCATACCAGGCCCTTAGGTCTGATATGGATTGCAAGGAGAACCCCTTACGCGGAAAAAACGGCATGGGGGTCCCCCCACAATCCATACCAGACCCGTATCCAAGCACGCCGCCGGGCCGGTCAGGAAAGGAGTGGGGATGAGCAAGCGCCCCCCCCCCTGAGCTGTATCAGGCCGCATGCCCTCAACATGGGGGGTTGGGTGCTCTGGGGGAAGGGGGGCGCCCTGCCCCCATGTTGATAAGGACAGGGCCTCTTCCCGACAACCCTGGCCGTTGGTTGTCGGGGTCTGCGGGCGGGGGGCTTATCGGAATCTGGGAGCCCCCTTTAATAAGGGGGCCCCCAGATACCAGCCCCCCACCCTAGGTGAATGAATATGGGGTACATCGTACCCCTACCCATTCACCTCGAGGAAAAGTGTAAAAGAAAATAAACACACAACACAGGGTTTTAAAATAATTTATTAGTCAGCTCCGGGAGGTCTTCTCCACTCTCTGGGGGTCTTCTTCCGTCTTCTCCACTCTCCGCTGTCGTCTTGGCGTTCCCCGGTTCTTCTCTCGCTCGCTCTCTGGTGCCTTCTTCGGGGCTGGCCACCGCTATCTTTTTAGCTCTCTTACTAGCATCGGCGCAGCCCGCTCTTCTTTGCCGTCTTCTGCCTTCTTCTTTTCTTCTTATGTTGACGCAACGCTTCTTCCTGCTGTAATGCCGGGTGTCCAGTGTGTGATGATTTATATAGGCCTCTTATGACGTCACAGTCCAGAAAGTGCGAGATGTCGGCACCATGTCGCCGAGAATCAGCGTGATGCCGTCGTGCTGGAAACAAATTCTCGGCAACAGGTATTGTAGTGTGTAAGGGGTATACTTGGAGTTTTTAGTCTTTATATTAGGAAAAATTGGGAGAAAATAGTGATAGAGGCAATGCAGAGAGAGATAGCAAATGTTCTTTTTGAAATGTGATTAAAGGAAAATTCATTCTACTGCTAAGCAAATAAATTAAAAAAAAATTATACATCTATGTTTGTTTTTGTTTTTTAAACCGAATGATAGATTTCATATATGTGAATTAAATTGATGCATACAATTCTTTCTTTTCCATTCACAATTCTTTATTTTCAATGTATTTTAATATATATTTTATATGTGTTAGATGAATGGAAAACCTATTCATTACCCATTTCCACATTCAAGAATTAAACTTCTCAGAGATCCAAAGGACCACACTGTTTCAGGTAAATGTCACTTTTTTTAGAAATTGTATGCCTGTTCTTATGCTTTTATTGTTGATAGGGATGTATGACATGAGCATACAACTCTGCTAGAAGAGGAAACTGCAGCATTTATAAGGGCTATATAGATTGAATAAACTATGTTGTTAAATTAATTTGAGAAAAACACTTGTAAGCATAAAATAGAAAATGTATCTGATAGATTCTTGACAAATGTTATTCCAGACCTTTGTCACTTGCACAAGCAGATATCACTATTTTGAGCCTAGTATTTACTTTCTATAATAGTTCTTTCAAAGATATTCAAAGTGTGCAAACTTAAAGACAGACTAGACAAAAGAGTATGACTTTTTAAAATAACAACAGTAAGAATGGACACAACACTCATGTGGTAAAGGGATTGAGTTGAGTAGA
Organism: Rana temporaria; assembly: GCF_905171775.1. NCBI lineage: Eukaryota > Metazoa > Chordata > Amphibia > Anura > Ranidae > Rana > Rana temporaria. The sequence goes on from NC_053491.1 coordinate 133,218,520, forward strand.
GAAACTTGGGTTGCTTTACTAAAAACAAAAATATGGTATATTTTGCAAGGGAAATGTACCCAAAGCTTTGTGAAATTTAACTTTGCTAAGAATGCTCAATCACATGCAAAATTAAAAACTGGATGTTTTCTTTCAAATTATTGAATGATGGAAGCCAACAAAGCTTTATTTCATTTATTTACTAAGGTCTAGGGAAAATGATCCTGCAAAGTGAAGCTTCCCTTGCAAAACTATCAGTCTATTTGCCTTAGTAAATCAACACTATTGAGTGATGAGCAGGTGATACACGACAGAAAGCAGAAGGAAACCAATGAAAGGCATGTGCAGGAAATCTTTATCAAAGATACCTAATAAATGCTACATTTTTCATTCCTTTTTCAGTTCAAAAAACTATTTTCAAAATATTTTAATTTTTTTCTTCTTAAAGCAGAGGTCCGGTAAAAATAAAAAAAATAAAAGTCAGCAGCTGCTAACACTGTAGCTGCTGACTTTTAATAAGGACACTTACCTGTCCTTGTCGCCAGCGATGTTGCCCCCCGCCGAGGCCGATCCTCGATCCTGGCAGCTCCAGGCACCGCCATCCACAGTAAGGGAAACAGGCAGTGAAGCCGCGCGGCTTCACTGCCTGTTTCCTATTGCGCATGCCCGAGCAGTGCGGCGCTTTGTGAATGGGCCGGCTGCTTTCTGGGATACACACAGTTCCCAGAATGCAGCGCGCCCCATTCACAAGAAGAAACCGAGTGTAGGAGGAGGAAGAGAATCCACCGCGGAGGATGAAGAGGCAGATTTGGGACTTCTGCATAGCAACAGCTATTTTGGGTAAGTAAAAAATATATATATTTTTTTTTCTTGATTTTGGAGGACATTTTTTTTTCATATTTAGACAAATGTAAAAGTGGTGTTTGATTAAACCAATGTGTATAATTATGCAAGTTCTCCATTAATGGTGTTACAGTTTCCATTTCTGCCAAAACATTCATATCCACTATATATTTTTTTTATATATACTGTACTCAGTAATTAAGACTAGCCACAGGAAGACAGAGATATTACGGAAAACTATGGGCACTAAGGCCTCATACACATGACCATTTTCCTCAATAGAATCCATCAAGAAACTTGGTGGGAGAGCTTTTTTGTCCCAGGAAAACGGTCATGTGTATGTTTTTCATTGAGGAAACTGTTGAGGAACTCGACGAGGAAAAAAGAGAACAAGTTCTCTTTTTCCTCAACGGGAGTCTCAATTTCCTTGTCGTGTTCCTCGTCGGGCTGGTTTTCGATGAGAAACATGATCGTGTGTATGCTAAGAAACCCGCGCATGCTCAGAATAAAGTATGAGACGGGAGCGCACCTTCGGTAAAAGTAGCTTTTGTAATGGAGATAACACATTTTTCACGCTGTAACAGACTGAAAAGTGCAAATCGTCTCTTACCAAACTTTTACTTAACACGCAGTAACATGAGATTAGCAAAAGCAGCCCCAAGGGTTGTGCCAGTGGAATCGAACTTCCCCTGCCATTGTATGTGTTGTACGTCACCGTGTTTGAGAACGAGGAGATTGTCTTGACCGTGTGTACGCAAAGCAAGCTTGTCGAGTTCCTTGAAAAGCCTAACAAGGAACTCATCGAGGAAAACGATGTGTCTTTTACGACGAGTTCCTCGGTCGTGTGTACGAGGCCTAAGGCATCTGTTTGTTGTACTGGTTTTTGATACAAAATTTTGAATGATGTTAAATTTGGACCCAATTTCATGGACTCAGGTGACCATATTCACTCATCTCTGCTGATGAGATGGAATAATTAGTAATTCACATGTTTCTCCCTTTCTTACCCTCACAGGGTAGAGATTCACAAAGAGCATATGAAGTTATATTGCGGTAGATTATGTTTCATACACAAAAAGGCATGACAGATTTTTGCAAGTAAAAACAAAAACAAAAAAAACATAAATGTACTACCTCAATGTACCCCTAAGGTCGATTAGCATTAGATTGGAGGGGGGAGTAGGAAGAGGTGTACATGTTTTTAGCAGTAGGTATCCTTAGGACATGCACAGGATTTTTTTCACTGCTAATATATGGTCTTAGCATCGTTAGTCATGATCTGGCAGTGAAGGCATTAAGAAATTGTTAACAATGAGCATAATTAGTGTTGATCACATATATTTTTCAGTATGTAAAACAAAATTTTAAATTCTGATTGCATTTCCATTTTCACATCGAAAGTAATGTTTACCATTTAGGAATCAGGAAATTGTCAGAATCAGCTTGAAATTTACTGGTAAGATAACACATCTCTCCTCTCTTGTCAAATATTACGAGAGGTCTGCCAGTATATGACCAGCCCCACTTATAACTCTTTTTTTCTTTTAAGACTTTGTTATTCCAACAAGTTGACTTACTGAAATAAAGAGGTTTTCTAAGGCGACAAATGAAATGTTTTCAAGAAAGGTGAACAATATAATGGTGACATTTAGGCAAGGTAGTAATGAACATGTACAAATTAATAATTTGACATTTTCATGCAGTTCTCAATAAGAAAAAAAACACCTGGTGATCCTGGAAATATAAATATTTAAAATGTGTTTTGATGTTCTATCCCCCACCTAGAGGCAGATCCACCATGAATGAAATATCTAGCACCTGTTACATTGTGGCAACATCATAAATAATTACTTTGTCTAATTAGTATAAACTGCTGCTCATAACCATGCAATGTATTGAACAACATTGTAGGTTTTGTTTTGTGCATGTGAACCAAGGTAATAAAATCAAGACACAAAGCTGAGATCTATTTTCTGCCCAAACACTGCAAAGTAAAACAGGGCTAAATTACTACATAATTAGAGTAATACCATGGCAAATATAATCTTTTCATTAGCTTAGTGTATTGAAACAAACTAAAGTGTATTCATTTTTGGGCATTGGTTGCTTGTAATTTGCCAAAAGAGTTTCAAGGTGGGGCCTCCATAGATCAGACTTGTTTTTCCAGCACATCCCATAGATGCTTGATTGAAATGAGATTTCGAAAATTTGGAGACCATTTTTGCAGTGTGGCAAGGTGCATTATCCAAACCATTTTTGCAGTATGGCAAGGTGCATTATCCAGCTGAAAGGGGCCACTGCCATCAGGGAAAACAAATTACATGAATGGGTGTACTTGGCCAGCATTACTTGGTACATGTCAAAGTAACATCCACAGGAATGGCAGAACCCAGATTTCCCAGAAGAACATAGCCAAAAGTATCACACTGCCTCAACCAGCCTGCCTTCTTCCCATACTGCATCCTGGTGCCATCTCTTCCCTAGGTGAGTGACACATACACACCCAACCATCCACAAAGTAAAAGAAATGTGATTCATTGGACCAGGCCATCTTCTTCTATTACTCTGTGGTCCAGTTTTGGGCCATTGTATTGTTATATTTGGAGCGCTTGGCATCCAATCTGGGAAAGTCTGGGTAGGTGGTGCAAATAACCCAGGGGTGTATCTGGGAATTATATGCCAAAACCAATTAAAAATAAATGAGAGTCCAAGAGGAGTATCTAAGCAAAAGTTCATGCACTGTAGATACTGGCAGCCAGCTGTCAGCTGAGTTGAAGAAGACTCTGTGAACAGTAAAGGGAAGAAGAGAGCAGCTCGGATCTAAGTGCAGCATAGAATGAAACCAAGTTTCGTTGTGGTAAAGGCAGTATAGGCATACAGTACACAGGGTCCATGTGGGCCTCTACTGTCTGTGCAGGCAGGTGATCGCTAGTCCTGGCTGCTCTGGTGGCTTCTGAGGCTCTTAGGCTAGAGATGATCAGCTGGGCCGGTGGCTGAGCTCGCGTTCAAAGCATGTTCCTTCATGAGGCATGGGGGTGGCCATCTTTGGTGAGATCTTTATAGGGGAAAGAAAATGGCAGTCCGTGGAACAGCAAGGCTCAGCGGTCCCACTCTTAGAAACCCCACAAAAAACACACATTTTGGGCCATAATAAAAATACACAAGAAAACAACTATATGCACATATTATCAGATTTAAAACAGGCAAATAAAAAAAAAAAAGTTTTTGGCTGAAAAATCTTACAACCAGATGAATCACAGATATGTAAATATCATAAGACCATAAGGGGCCTGTTTAAAAAAACTTACTATGCAAATTAGAGAATGGTAAATGATGACATGTATGACACATGGAAGAAAATTTACCTTAACCAGCGTAAGTATCTATAAGAATAAAAATGAAGAAGATATTAAAATAAATCAGGACTGGCTGACAATTGTACATGCTAAGTGGTCTAATATATAGGAAATATAATGTAAAGTATGCGGAATGCAGCAACCGACAGGTATGGACAGCCCATAGGCTGTTGTGGGTACATAACTAGGAAGTGTGACCTTTGTATAGTATATAAAAACATACATATGTAGTACCGTACAAAGATAAGGCCTATGTGCAAAAAGAGGGGGTGGGGGAGAAAAAGAACTGATTCAATATGATGATGGAAATGGTAAATGGTCAGTTCAAAGGTTTGAAATTGTAGTAGACATTGGGATGAGTGTATGGAAGATTGCATCATGTCTGATGGGCCGATGTATTCTCAATGTTCTCTGTTATTTGTATGAAATTAGAGGATGGAATGTATTTCAATGTCTTCATTCAGGCCTCCAAGGCTCAACTATCCAAAGTGTAGATCCAAAAAGTCTCTCTCACACAGAGACGCTTAATGCGCTCTGCCCAGGGGGGGGGGGGGGGGGATAGTTTAGACCCAAACCTGTAGTCCAAACCTGTAGTCCCTTGGGGGAACATTGATGAAACTCAGTGAAATGTCTGGGGATCATGAGTTCTTTACACTCTTCTATAGATCGTTTGTGCTGTCCAAATCTTTTCCGCAGAGTATAGATAGTGCGGCCTATGTACAATAGGCTACAGGGGCAGGATAAGCAGTAAATGACGAATTCTGATGAGCAGTTATAAGTGCTTACGAAAGATATATACCATTTTTTTATGCTGTGTGTGAACTTGGGTTATAAATCTCGTCATTTGGGATGCTTCTTGATTATTGCGATTGGAAGTGGGCAGTTCATTATGAAATTGCATATATACTTACCTTATCTACCCCACCAACTTTGTAGATGTCATTGTAATGAGATAGTCAATGTTATTCATGTATCCTTTCAGTGGTCAAGTTATGGCTAATTGGTGTATAGAAAAAGGAAATAAAATTATTTTTGCTTACACTTGGTTAGATGATCGAAATCAGAAAAACTTTAACTCGTTCACTAAGCTAAGTGAATGCTCTCTTGGCATAGTTAATGAAATGCATTTGGGATGAAGTTGTACTGAATTTATTCATCCAATAATGTGCATGCAAAAATCCTTGTATTGTCTTGAAATGTTAATCTTAATCTTGCCATAAAATGCAATATTTATTTGTTATCTGCAAGTTATTTCAAATATAGCTAGTGTTTTAATCTATTTTAAATCGGATCCCTTTTGCACCAAACCATGATCAATGAAATTAAAGTGTTCTAAATGAAATCATTGTTTATTTTACTGTGGATTTACACTTTGAATTTATTAATTTTTATATTTTTTTTTACTTTCACTGCTGGCATGATTATTGACAAATTCGGAATAGTAAATGTTTATTTCTGAAATACCAGGTTGTATGGCAATAACAGAAGATATTCTAGGATATGCCATGTCAGATTTTCATATCTGTTACTGTCATTTTATTTATGATAACTTATCAGCTGGTCAGAAGTCACAGGTGATTTTATGTTTTGATTAACTAGGAAATGGGTTTGGAATAAGGGTTATTGGTGGAAAAGAGATACCAGGGAGTCAAGGAGAGATTGGAGCATACATTGCCAAGATTCTACCAGGTGGAAGTGCTGAGAAAACTGGCAGACTCAGTGAAGGTAAAAAATGTATTTGTTTTGTCAGCTATTTATAGCTTTTTTTGAAAAAAATCTGTGACACGTGTAAGAAGAATGAATAAGTATCTACTAAATACCGGTAGCTGCAGTCAGTGCAAAAAATGTTTTTTAGGAACAAATTGTTTTTGGTGTTTGTTCAAATAATAGGTACTGTATAGCAAAATCACCATCATATTTTATATGTATAGCTTTATAAAAGTATTCATTCTTTTTCATAAATGCATAAACATTTTTTTTAATGTTCAGGTGAATGGTCAAACAACACATGGATATGAATATTTTACTTTTTTTATAATAAAACTTGTGGTGAGGTACATTACCAGGCATTTCCCCTTTCAAATACTTTGGGCCAATTCACACCTCTATTTCCTCATTCCCAATATATTTCAGCATGCATGTTTTTGATGCACTCTGGTGCATTTTTTATGCATTTTTTATGTGTTCCATTGCATTTTCCCTATTGTTTCTTCATCTAAATTGAGAGCATATCTATTCTGGTGCAATTTGATACATTTTGTCATGTTCCAGATGCATTCAATAGCAAAAAATCGTTTTTTTTTTCACTGCACTGGAATGCACTGCACTGGTGTGAATTAGGACCATTGGAATCCATATTAAACACTATCCATGTATTTTTGATGCAGCATAAAAATGCACTGGACTGCATATGATGTGAACTAGACCTTTATCCATTTAAACAACATTTTAAGTAACTTTCTGTCTTGGTTACTTTTAACATAAACCTGAGCATCACTTAAGGATACATGTACTTGGTATTTTTTGTTAATTCTGTAAAGCTGATTGCATAAAATATATACATTTTTAAAGAGTGTATTTGTTTGTACATTCTGTACATACATAGATTTCATGTTGCTCCCCCATGTGTGTTATGTAACTGTGTGTTGCAAGTTCAGTGCATTATAATCCTGATCTGTATTAGGATCTGACAGGGGTTTCTAACCCACTTCAATTAAAACACTTAGTTTCCAATAAACCAAGGTCATGTGTCTCCAGTGCACACTACATGAGTCAAGTTCAGAAGGACAGTTGCAAACATAGTGGGAGGGGAGATCTCTACTTATATGTAAGGCATACCGAGCGCAGGTATCCAGCAGTGGCAGGGACAACCAGTTCAGTGTAGCAGAACTTAGAAAATGGGAATCAGACTGAGTAAGATAAAATAAGTTTTAATAATGCACACAACACCAATCCAACACCAACAGACCATAAGCAAAGCAAAAGTGAAAAATAAACAGAACAGTAAAACAAAACCAAGTCAACAACCTAACTTTAATAGACTATATAAAAAGGGAGGGAAGCTGACAAAACAGAGCAGGACTGGGACTGGGAACAAGGGAAGCAAAGATGGGGTAACAGGATACAGGGAACTAGTTGCAAGATAAGGCAGGGGTCAGTATAATCAGCAAGGAGATATATGGCTAACACTGAATCACTTATGAATATCAAGGGATGGTTTGTATACCTTCCCAACAGCCAGAAAAAGGTAAAACCTAGTTACTGGGATCTGCTTGCTGCTGAGAGACACCTGCTGGTGGCCAACAAAATTACACACTTTAGCTTTGGGAACCACAGTGCCACCAGCAGGTGATCCTGGTCCTGACATTGTGCTCTTTTTGGTTTAAACTATTGTTTACTATAGTAAATTGTAAGGCTCATGTCAGCTAGGTTTCCAAGAAGACATTGTACTGCCCTTACTTGCCAGGTCTTTCAGAAGCATAACAGAAAAAAGCATAGTAGCTTTAAATAGTAAGTTGCAAACTATCCAGCGCTCAGACCAAGGCTCTTCACATAATATCTTGGCAAGTAATGTTTTACTAAATGCAGCCCTCCTTAGACTGAGTAATCTTTAACACACTGTAAAAAACACAAACAAAAAATCATAAACAATAATACAGTTTTGCGAGTGGAATGTGAGGGCTGGCTAGGAAGGACTGCCTGGGAGCTGGAAGGTGGGGTTGAATGGGAGTCCTTCTCCCAGCGATCACTGAGGGGAAGAGAGATGATAGCTGCCCGGATGATCAGAGCACTGGGAACACAGCAATAACAGCTTTAATTTCAATTGCTGTATGTTCTCCACACTCGCTGTCACATACGCTGTTCCCTTGGATTGGACGGGTGATCTGTCTATTAAAGTTCCCCGGCCAGGTGACAGCAAGCAGTGGGAACATACAGCAATTGAAATGAAAGCTGTTATCGATGTGTTCACCGCACTCTGATAATCCAGGCGTTTCTCCTGTTCCTCTTCTCTCTTCCCCTGCACAGGAAGGCTGCATTGGTGGGCACAGGCTGCATTGATGGACACAAGCTGCATTGGTGGGCACAGTCTGCATTGGTGGACACAAGCTGCATTGGTGGACATAGGCTTCATTGGTGGGCACAGGCTGCATTGGTGGACACAAGCTGCATTGTGGGCACAGGTTGCATTGGTGGGCACAGGCAGTCTGCATTGTTAGGCACAGGCTGCATTGGTGGGCACAGACATGCTGCATTAGTGGGCATAGGCAGGTGGCATTGGTTGACAAGGGCAGGCTGCATTGGTGGACAGGCTGCATTGGTGGGCACAGGTAGGCTGCATTGATGGACACAGAGGCAGAATTGACGCACACAGGTGAAGCTGCATTGATGCACACAGGTGAAGCAGCATTGAAGCACACAGGTGAAGCAGCATTGATGGACACTGGTGAAGCAGCATTGATGGGCACAGGTAGGCTGCATTGCTGGGCATGGATAAAGTTGTTGATAATATTTATTTTTATAACTTAATTCTGCATAAAATATTTAAGTGTAATTTCATGAAGTAAATTTATGAGGGTGTGTTTAAGGGACGGAATTAGGGGCAGGGCAGGGTCGAGGCTGGGTGGAGCAGCTGGTGGCGAGTAACCCTTGAGGCCTGGCTAGTAGCTCAGGACTTGACATTTTTAGCCCTGCAATAATATACTCACAAACATGAATAAAAACAGGCTTATCAAACAACAACTTCTGTCTTATGTTCCAATGCCACGTAGTTGAGAGGCGTACATGTTTTAGGGGACAAGCCCCCTGTTTTTTTATAGCTTCACAACACCTAGACCCTGAGCCAGGCCTTCTCTCCAACATCAGTGCCTGACCTCACAAATGCGCTTCTGAAAAAAATGGTCAAACATTCTCATAGACACACTCCCAAAACCTCCCATCCTTCCCAGAAGAGTTGAAGCTGTTATAGCTGCAATTGGTAGTCCACAACTCAATATTGAACCCTACAGATTAGGAATGAGCCGAACACCCCCCTGTTCGGTTCTCACCAGAACCTGCAAACACACCAAATGTTCGTGTGAACTTTAGAACCCTGTTAAAGTCTATGGGACTCGAACATTAAATTAAAGTGCTAATTTTAAAGGCTAATATGCAAGTTATTGTCCTAAAAAGTGTTTGGGGACCTGGGTCCTGCCCCAGGGGACATGTGTCAATGCAATGAAAAGTTTTACAAACGGCCGTTTTTTCGGGAGCAGTGAATTTAATAATGTTTAAAGTGAAACAATAAAAGTGAAATATTCCTTTAAATTTCGCATGTTTCCCGTACTTAGAACTGTCACTGCACAAAGTGTAATTTCTGAAATGACACTTTGTGCAGTGACAGTTCTAAGTACGGGAAACATGCGCTATTTCACATGCTTACTTTACACCCCCCCCCCCCAGGTACGAAACTTAAAGGAATATTTCACTTTTATTGTTTTACTTTAAGCATTATTAAATTCACTGCTCCCGATAGAACTGCAGTTTTTAAAACTTTTTTTTGCATTGATACATGTCCCCTGGGGCAGGACCCAGGTCCCCAAACACTTTTTAGGACAATAACTTGCATATTAGCCTTTAAAATTAGCACTTTAGATTTCTCCCATAGACTTTAACAGGGTGTTCCGCGGCTTTTTGAATTTGCCGCAAAAAAAACAAATTGTTCGTTGTTCGCCGAACAGGCAATGTTCGAGTCGAACATGAGTTCGACTCAAACTCGAAGCTCATCCCTACTACAGATGAAGACGGGGTGCCAATAAAGTTCATGTGCGTGAAAAGGCAGGCATCCCAATACTTTTGGTAATTGATTTAGATATATTAAAGGCACATATATTATTAAAAATAAATAAAAAAAGATTTACAAAGACAGGTAAGCCACAATTGGTCAAAAACCTTCCCAATTCTTCTCCACTTTCATTTGTGTTCCTATTGGAGATATTTTCCATCACCTCCTGCCCTTATGAGACTCTGGCACAGGAAGAAGAGAGAAGGGGAACCTCATCCAGACAAAAAGAAAAACACAGACAACAGTTCTAACTATTTCCTGTGCTACCCTAATAAAATAATGCTAGTTTTAGGCTTCGATGCAGCAGAGTTGGCATGCCACTGCCTATCAACGTGATGTTTTCATCTTTTAGCCATGCAATGTATTTTCACATATTATTTTTAGTTTTGGTTAGCTTATGCCAGCATGTTAGAAAGGCTGCAGAGATTTCTTTAGTGAGTAATGTGTGTGAAGATACAAATAGAATATGACTCATTACCTTCTGACATTTTAGCAGTTCTATTTGGTGACTTGCAGTACACAATTTCAAAATAATGATAGTGCTTGAAATGCGTGCCATACATTAGTAAAATAATGTAATTCATATGGTGAAGTGTTTTGTTCTTGAGGCTATTTAGTTTGCATTTGTAGCGCTATACAAGTTACTCACTCACTCACTAACTCAAAAGACCATCTAGTTTGGCCAATAAACTAAAAAAGCATACAATCAATTATATTATTGCATCAGTGGCTTTGTTCAAGAGATGTCCTTGCATTAGTATCCCATGTGTCTGAATCAGTGTTTTGTAAAAAAACAAGTTAAAAAATAAATATATTTAGAACAATTGAGGATTTGAAATTAAGAAAAACAAAAGCTATTTAAAAAAGCAAAAAAAAAACAAGAAAACAGAAAGATTTATGTTTTTTTTTTAAATATTCTGAATATTCAATTAAAGCACCGCGCCACCTTGAGGCTGGGTTCACCCAAATGTGAATTGGATGTGGGTGTCTCCGCATCCAATTTGCATGACAAGAGATTGTGACCGTCTCTAAATGAAGTCGGTTCACACATATCCGGAGCGGCTTCTTCTGGTCTGTTTAAGGTCTGAATTCAGCCACAAATTTGGACCGAAATCAGACCTGAAACAGGGACGTACCGGACCCCTGCTGTGAACTGCTCCATACTTCAGTGTGAACCCAGCCTTAAGAACGAATTACACTCACTTTTTAAAGTATATATGTCAAAGGTCCTCTTTCTATGCTCTGGTGTAAGTGGGTCCTGAATGCTGCAGAGACAGTTGCCACTAGGGGTGCGACGGATCAAAAAACTCACGGATCGGATCGATCCTCGGATCAGGAGTCACGGATCGGATCATTTTCGGCTAAAAAAAAAAAAAAAAAAAGACAAATCTTGTTACACCCACCAGAGTTTTATATTTCATAGTTATTTTCAACACAAAACGGAGCTTATGTGCTTAAATATAGTATATGTAAATCTGACGGACTATTTACATGTTACATTTTAAAAGCCGCAGCAAACCTGCTGACCTTACATGCTTGCTAATGTGACAGAACACCTCTGATTTTCACATTTAACTAAATGTTAAATGTGAACATCAGAGGTGTTCTGTCAAATTAGCAAGAATGTAAGGTTTGCTGTTGCTTTTAAAATTAAACAGTCCGTTGGATTTTCGAAATACTGTATTTAAGCACATAAGCTCAGTTTTGTGTTGAAAATAACTGTGAAATATATGATCGGACACAATGGCGTAGCGTATGGGGGGGCAGGGGGTGCTGTGGCCCCGGGCGAAAAATTTAGGGGGGCGAAATTCCGTGCGGCTTGCCAATGCGTCCTAATTTTTATTTCCAGTGTCCCCCGATCTCCATGTTTAATGTCCGCCCTGTGATTGGGTGTATGGGGGTCATGTGCGGCGTGGGGCTGGCCAGTCCGCGATCCGTACATGACCCCCATATGCCCAATCAGAGTGCGCCGGGACATTGAACATGGCAGCGGGAGACGAGCACTGGAAAGGAACCCGCCGGCGCTGTCTCCTCCGCCTGTCCCTGTGGTGCAGCTCTGTGTGTGTAGCGGGGCTCGGTGGAGATGGGACCGGCTGGAGCGTGGATGGCCTCGGGTGGATGACGCTGCCTGGCGGGGACTCTACACTCTAGTGGAGCGCCAGCGCCTAGTACTCGGCTCAGTAGAGATGGGACTCGGAGCATGGATGGAGGTGCAGCGTCTAACATGGAGCGCGCTGCAGGTGGATGGTGATGGCGGGGAGTCGGGACAGAGACAGAGGTAAGGAGGACTCAGAGGATGGATTTGCACACAGCTGTGGGGAGGGGGGTGTGAGTAGTACAGGAAGTAGGACGCAGACTGTAGGTGTCGGGGGTCAGTGTATGTTTTGGGGGGTCAGTGTAGGTGTCGGGGGTCAGTGTAGGTTTCGGGGGTCAGTGTAGGTGTCGGGGGGTCAGTGTAGCTGTGGGGGGTCAGTGTATGTGTCGGGGGTCAGTGTAGCTGTCGGGTAGGTGTCGGGGGTCAGTGTAGGTGTCGGGGGTCAGTGTAGCTGTCGGGTAGGTGTCGGGGGTCAGTGTAGCTGTCGGGTAGGTGTCGGGGGTCAGTGTAGCTGTCGGGTAGGTGTCGGGTCAGTGTAGGTGTCGGGGGTCAGTGTATGTGTCGTGTAGGTGTCGGGGGTCAGTGTAGCTGTCGGGTAGGTGACGGGTCAGTGTAGGTGTCGGGGGTCAGTGTATGTGTCGTGTAGGTGTCAGGGGTCAGTGTAGGTGTCGGGGGTCAGTGTAGCTGTCGGGTAGCTGTCGGGGGTCAGTGTATGTGTCGGGGGTCAGTGTATGTGTCGGGGGTCAGTGTATGTGTCGGGGGTCAGTGTAGGTGTCGGGGGTCAGTGTAGCTGTCGGGTAGGTGTCGGGGGTCAGTGTAGGTGTCGGGGGTCAGTGTAGGTGTCGGGGGGTCAGTGTAGGTGTCGGGGGTCAGTGTAGCTGTCGGGTAGGTGTCGGGGGTCAGTGTAGGTGTCGGGGGTCAGTGTAGGTGTCGGGGGTCAGTGTAGCTGTCGGGGGTCAGTGTAGGTGTCGGGGGTCAGTGTAGGTGTCGGGGGTCAGTGTAGCTGTCGGGTAGGTGTCGGGGGTCAGTGTAGGTGTCGGGGGTCAGTGTAGCTGTCGGGTTGGTGTCGGGGGTCAGTGTAGCTGTCGGGTAGGTGTCGGGGGTCAGTGTTGGTGTCGGGGGTCAGTGTAGGTGTCGGGGGTCAGTGTAGCTGTCGGGTAGGTGTCGGGGGTCAGTGTAGGTGTCGGGGGTCAGTGTAGCTGTCGGGTAGGTGTCGGGGGTCAGTGTTGGTGTCGGGGGGTCAGTGTTGGTGTCGGGGGTCAGTGTTGGTGTCGGGGGTCAGTGTAGGTGTCGGGGGTCAGTGTAGCTGTCGGGTAGGTGTCGGGGGTCAGTGTTGGTGTCGGGGGTCAGTGTTGGTGTCGGGGGTCAGTGTTGGTGTCGGGGGTCAGTGTTGGTGTCGGGGGTCAGTGTTGGTGTCGGGGTCAGTGTAGGTGTCGGGGGGTCAGTGTAGCTGTCGGGTAGGTGTCGGGGGTCAGTGTAGCTGTCGGGGGGTCAGTGTATGTGTCGGGTAGGTGTCGGGGGTCAGTGTAGGTGTCGGGGGTCAGTGTAGCTGTCGGGTAGGTGTCGGGGGTCAGTGTAGCTGTCGGGGTAGGTGTTGGGGGTCAGTGTAGGTGTTGGGGCTCAGTGTAGGTGTCGAGGGTCAGTGTAGGTGTCGGGGGTCAGTGTAGGTGTCGGGGGTCAGATAGGTCACATATGTTCAAAAAATGGAAAGAGTGCCACGCTTATGTGGTTAAAATCATATGTGAAATAAATGTTCTACCTTGAAATGTAAACAACTGATATGTGAAAAATTTATTAAAAGGAAAACTAATGCAGAGTCCAAAAAGAACACAACATAGTCCGTAAAGTGTTAATTCAAAAAGCAAATCCGTGAAGGGTTAACTCCCAAAAAGACACATTGCTTGCCAAGAAAGTGAAGATAGAGTTCTGTGAATAATAAGTCCCAAAATTTTCTGGCAATACCCTGGTTTATTTTGGGACTTATTATTCACCAAACTTTACCAATCTTCACTTTCTTGGCAAGCAATGTGTCTTTTTGGGAGTTAACCCTTCACGGATTTGCTTTTGGAATTAACACTTTACGGACTATGTTGTGTTCTTTTTGGACTCTGCATTAGTTTTCCTTTTAATACATTTTTTCACATATCAGTTGTTTACATTTCAAGGTAGAACATTTATTTCACACATGATTTTAACCACATAAGCGCTGCACTCTTTCCATTTTTTGAGATCTATCCTAAGTTTTTTTTTTTTTTTTTTTTTTTTTTTTGTGAACTTAAGTGCCAGCTGCTTTCCTATACACTTAATCATCATTTTTGTTATTATCTTCTTAAATTAGCGCAGCGTTTGCCTTAGGGCTTCTTTTTTTCTAAGGTCAGGGTAAAGTGGTTCAGGCCGGGAGGGGGGGGGGGGGGGTTGCCAACAATCCTTGCACCAGCCTTGGTGGTCAGTGTGTGGGGTAGTGGTCAGTGGTCAGTGTGCAGTGTGTGGGTTAGTGGTCATTGTATAGTGTAGTGGTCAGTGTATAGTGTAGTGGTCAGTGTGGTGGTGTGTGGGTTAGTGGTCTGTGTATAGTGTAGTGGTGGTGTGTGGGTTAGTGGTCAGTGTATAGTGTAGTGGTCAGTGTTTACTGCATACTTACTAGTGTAGTGGCCAATGTAGGAATCGGGTAGGTCAGTGCAAAAAGTCCGCAGGTTAGGGGGGGGGGCGCAAATTTCTTGCCTTGCCCCGGGCGCTGACAACCCTAGCTACGCCACTGATCGGACACACACAGCAGGGCTCCTCCACCTGTCAGTGATTATTATGGGGTATGATGGTGTCCCCATAGTGAGTGTCCCCATAGTGAATGTGTGATGACAGGGGACACGGTGTGGAGGGGAGGGATGTGTCAGGCTCATACTCGCAATGTATTCACTATGTGTTCTGCTCTCTGATGGTCACCTCGTCCTCGTCCATCCTTCATATTGCTGGAGCCCACCATAGAATATGGCTGCTAGTACTGGTGATTCCAAAGAGCATCCTCCCCCGTCCTGGAACACAATAACAAACACTTGGCCTCCCCCGGGCTCCGCAGCACTCCTTCTCCCTTCACACACGGCTCTGGCCAAAACACTGGCACACACGCCGCCTGCTCGTAACGCGCCCGCTGATTGGTTTGGAGGCAGGGCAACTCTGGGTCGTCGCTTCTGTTCTGAATCCTGATTGGCCGAGTGCTAGTGTTTAGTTTCCCGCCTCCTCCTTTCCTGTCAGTCAGTGTACTGCAGTGAGAGGAGGCTGAGGGAGCTCACAATCTACGGATCATACGGATCAAATGTGTGCCGATCCGAATAGGTTGATCCGTGCAGATCACGGATCAATGACGATCCGTTGCACCCCTAGTTGCCACACTATTATCTTCTCTATTGCATTATTATTCTTTTGTGTTCTTGATTAGGGATGAGCTTCGTGTTCAAGTCAAACGTATGTTCGACTCGAACATCGTATGTTCAATCGTTCGTCGAAAGGACGTGGGAACCATTCAAGAGCGTGTGCCATAAAAGAAGCTTTGTAGTATAATTCAAAGTCTTGTAATTCTGCGCCACCTTGAGCGGGGGAGTAGCTTTTGTTTGACTCTGGATAGGCCCAGATTCCAAATAAAATGAATGGAGAGTGAGCCTAGGGTAGAAAAGAAAGCCTCGGTAGGGGTATGGTTTGGAAGAGATACAGCAGCTGGGGGGGGTATCCATTTTAATGGTGTTGATTTGGCCGAACCATGGTAGCGCAGAGCCCCCCCCAGGCTGCCAGGTCCTTCCGGAGACAGGAGAGAAAAGGGACGTGGTTTAGAGAGAATACGTTTGAGAGGTTCACAGGTATCGAGATGCCTAAATATGAAATGCCCTTGGTTTGCCATTAGAAGGACTAGTTGGAGCGAAGGTATGTCATCATGGGGGTGGATAAAGAAATATTTAGGGCCTCTGTTTTGGAGATATTGAGCTTGAAGTTGCTAAAAGAGCCAAAACGCCGGAACTCAGAAAAGAGTGAAGGCAGGGTCGTATGAGGTTGTTGGGCATAAATCAACAGATCGTCTGCGTAAAAAAGAAATTGTCACACGCCAAGTGTTCAATCACTATGACAAATAGGAGCGGGGAGAGGGGGCAACCTTGGCGGATGCCATTTAAGATGTCAAACCCCTCTGAGGAGGTGCCATTCACCAGGACAGAGGCGGAGGGGTGAGAATTATTTTGGATATGAAAGAAGAGCCTAAGCCTAATTGTTCCAGGGAAAGGCGCAGGAATCACCAGTTGACCCTGTCAAATGCCTTTTTGGCGTCAAAAGACAACAGGCAAGCCTGTAAGCAGTTTTGGTTGTGTTGTCCCGAGCCTCTCGGCCAGGGACAAAACCGACCTGGTCTCTATGGATGATCCCTGGCAGCAATGGTAATAAGTGAAATATAGTGAAAAGGACTACAGCGCTACTAACAAATAATCTCAAAGAAACCGCACAAAAAATAACTAAATAATACAGCAGCAATCAAAAAACGGTTAACTAAACCAAATGATAAATGAATAAATACTGATGCGCTCGTATTAACTCATGTGCAATGTGAATCGTACATATACAATCAAGCAAAAAAACCTGGTGAAGAAACTCTTAATATATGTGAGTAGATCATGAAAAAGTCCTGATGATTGAATCAGCCAGTCTGCAGTGATCCTTCCCTAATTGCCAAGATCTCACTTCAATGTGATCAGGTTACAACAACCTCCAGCAAGCGATCAGATGTTTCCAGTTTCATTCAGTCACATGCAAAAGAGGAGGAAAAGGAAACATAGCGCAATATTGTACCATATAGATGTGGATAAAGGCTGCACTTAGTGCACTCACGTATCCTTGCCTATGTTATAGACAGGGTATATTGCCGCTCAGTTTAACCACTTCCCCACCGAGCCATAGTAAAATGACTTCAGCGGGGACCTTTCGTCTTTCAGACTGGACGTCATATGACGTCCTGTCTTTTCCGGCCGCTAGGGGGCGCACCCGCCACATTCCTTGGGACCCGGTGCGCGTGCCCCGGCGGCCGCGATGTCCGCCGGGCATCCGCGATTACCCGCAATCACGGCAGGACTATGGATCTGTGTGTGTAAACACACAGATCCATGTCCTGTCAGCGGTGAGGAGACATATGTGTGTTCCCAGTACAGAGGAACACACATCGATCTCCTCCCCTTGTGAGTCCCCCTCCCTCTAACAGTTAGAACACACTTTAGGGAACATATTTAACCCCTTCAGCACCCCCTAGTGTTAACCCCTTCTCTGCCAGTCACATTTACACAGTAATCAGTGCATTTTATAGCACTAATCGCTGTGTAAATGTGAATGGCCCCAAAAATGTGTCAAAAGTGTCCGATATGTCCGCCGCAATGTCACGGTCACAATAAAAAAAAATAATCGCAGATCGCCGACATTACTAGTAAAAAAAAAAAAAAAAAAAATGCCATAATTCTATTTCCTATTTTGTAGACGCTAGAACTTTTGCGCAAACCAATCAAATACGCTTATTGCGGGGGTTTTTTAACCAAAAATATGTAGAATACGTATCGGTCTAAACCGAGGAAAAAAAAAGTTTTTTAAAAAAAAATTATGATATTTAATTGAATCAAAAAGTTAAAGATATTGTGTTTTTTTTCGAAATTGTCGCTCTTCTTTTGTTTATAGCGCAACAAATAAAAACCGCAGAGGTGATCAAATACCACCAAAAGAAAGCTCTATTTGTGGGAAAAAAAGGGTGACAATTTTGTTTGGGAGCCATGTCGCACGACCGCGCAATTGTCATTCAAAGTGCGACAGCGCTGGAAACTAAAAATTGGTCTGGGCAGGAAGGGGGTGAAAATGCCCTGTATGGAAGTGGTTAAGTGGACTCCTCACTCGGGATAGACATCCGATGGTCCGTCACTGTAGGCTACTCCCCCACATGTATCATCACTCGTCACGTGACTTAGTCATGGGTTTTCATGATCTACTCACATATATTAAGAGTTTATTCACCAGGTTTTTTTGCTTGATTGTATATGTACGATTCACATTGCACATGAGTTAATGAGAGCGCATCAGTATTTATTCAATGATAATAAGTGATTTGCGAGTACCTTTGAAAATAGTTTCAGGTCTATGTTCAATAGGGAGATTGGGCAGTAGCTACTACATTGGGAAGGGTCTTTACCGGGTTTCAGAAGGATAGAAACATTGGCTGACAGAAGGTCACAAGAGGGTAGAGTGGAGTTGCGGATCACATCGAAGGTTTAGATCAGGAGTGGCGTCAGTAAGGGTGCAAACGTTTTGTAGAACCGGGGGTATACCAATTCATTTGCGGTTATTTGCCTAATTTTAGGCCCTTGATAGCACCGAGAAATTCAGGTTCCGCCAAGGGCCTTTCCAGCTCAGCAGACTCATGAGGGTCAATTTCAGGCAAAACCGTTTCTGCAAATAGGCCTGCATAGCGTCCAGGGAGGGGGACGCAGGGTTACCTGAGTGATCAGGTGTTAAATTGTATAACTGGGAATAGAATTGTCGGAAAGAAGAGGATAGGCCTTTCGTGTTAAAGACCTTAGCCTGGTCGGGCGTGGTGTTAAATGGGATGGAGTGGCGAGGGGGCCTAGGATGCATAACACGTGCTAAGTGTTGACCACAATTATTGGCCACAGAATAGTGGTAATTACGGGCCCTATCATGGGCTATCAAGGATTATGAGTCTAACAAATGAAGGAGATCACAATGGACATTGGATAGGTTGACAAAGGTGGAGGGTTCCAGCGTGCGTTTATGGAGGGATTCAAGGTCTGAAATGGTGGTCAGAAGGCGATGGATGTTGTCTGATAGAATCTTTTTAAACGGGATCCGTTTTGTATAAGGACACCCCTGACCACACATTTCAGGGCCATCCCACACCGAATCCCGTAGGAGATTGTCATTGAGGCACCAAAATGTTCCTCTATGAGAAGGCTGTGGGCAAGCGAAGCACAGGTAAACAGGGGAATGGTCAGACCAGAGGGTATGCCTCAAAGAGGATTGTGACAGAGTGACTAATAAAGATTGAGAGATCAGGAAGTAATCAAATCTGCTGTATGAATTGTGTGCTGTGGAGAAGTAGGTGTAGTCTCTCTCCGTAGAATGGTGTATGCGCCAGACATAATGGTGGGAGTGCAGGAGAGATCTGATGTGTGTGAGTGCAGATGTGGTCATGGGTGACTTACCAGAGAATGTGTCAGCAGGCAGGGGAAAGAGCTACATTAAGATCATCACCACCAACGATGGACCCCCGAATCAGAACAGTCTGGCGAGAGTGGAGGAAAGGAAGTGAGCCTGGTCTGTATTAGGAGCGTAGATATTGGCCACTATAAAAAAATAATTGTTTAGTTTCAATTTGAGAAATATAAAGCTACCACGAACATCAATATAGGAAGCAAGGACTTCAGGATTAAAAGATATATGGAATGCAATGGAGACCCCTTTTGATTTAGCGTGTGGGTTGGACTGTGAAACCACAGTTGGCAGTAATGGTTACGGAGCGCTGGTATGGACCCAGAGTGAAAATGCATCTCCTGTAGCAGCAGGATATTGGATTGCATTTTGTGAAAATGGTAGAGGATTTGGCTGCGCTTCTCTGGAGTGTTAAAACTCCTACAATTGTAGGATGCTAAATTGAGTTGGTTGTGTGTCGGCCATGGTGGGTAGAACGGTTAAGGAGGGAGAGTGAGATGGATAATATAGGCCAATTGTAAACCAATATCTCCCAGCAGAAAGAGGTGGAAGAGATGAAGAGAGAAAAGGAGGGTAAAGCAAAAGGACGGGAAGAGAGAAAGAAAGGTAGTTTGTGTATACAGGAAGGGAAAGAACATCCCAGGTCCCAGTGTCAAAGTTGCAATAACAGGAGGGATCAAGGTACACCTGACTACTAAGGACAGAGACCAGGGAGGTCTAGGGGGAGAGTAATTACAAAATGAGGCCACTAGGTGGCACCATAGGACCACAAACAAAAAAAAACATAATATTGCATTGCAGAAGAAGGCATGGAGGGGCCCCCAGGGTCCCAGGCTCCACAGGGCAGGAGGCTGATCAGGGGGGAAAAAAATATGCTATGGAAAGAAAATAGTAATAATGAACAACAATAATGAAGATGGGGGGAAAAAAGAGCATAAAACTCTATATATATATATATATATATCTATATATATATATATATATATATATATATATATATATATATGTATATATATATATATATATATATATATATATATATATATATATATATATATATTTGCAGTTAAACATTGCATTACATCAGGAATTATATGGAAACCTGGGCATCATGTGATGATGTAAGGGCAGGATATAGGAGTAGGTCTGTGTGCATGGCAGCCAGGTATCTGCAGCAGGGGAGGGAGAAGGCATGATCCATAAACAGGTAGTAAACTGCAGAATTAATCAATAAAACACATGCTTGACAATGAGAGAGTTTTGGTGCAGGCATAGGCCCACAAACGGACCATAAAAAATAAACAGCTAATGGTAGTAAGAAAGTGAACAGTGTTCAAAAGGGAAAAATCTGGTGAGGTCAATCATTGGGGTCCTTGTATGAGGAGAATCTGGAACGCTGTTAGCAACCTTGTTACTGCCACTGTGGTAGGAAAGGCAGGCCAGGAGTGGTGGGATTGAAGGGCCAGTTAGGCAAAGATACATGCTGGATTTGCAGAGTGCCAGGATGGTCTCCAAGAAAGCGGAAAATATCTGTCTTACCATTGTGCTGGACATGCCACTGGTATTTCATCTGGCATGACTGCAAGAGCTGTGTGAGGGGCTTCAGGGTTTTTCTCATGGTCAGGCTTTGATGGGAGAGGCCTGGCAAAAGCATCACAGGAACATCATTGAAGAGGATAGTGTCCTGTGTGCTAGCAGCATGCATGATTGCTTCTTTGATGTTGTAAAAGTGAACTGCAGAGAGTGTCGCGCACGAATGAGGGGTCAAGTTTCCTGGGGCCGGGGGTTATATGGACACAGTCGAGTTCAAGAGGATAATCTTTGGGCAGTTGCAGCAACTGGTTGAAAATGGCTGTCACTGCCACAGATAGATCTTTGGGTTCCACGGACTCAGGTATCCCGCGCACGTGCATGTTATTGTGCCGATTTCTATTCTCAATGTCATCCTATTGGTAAGAGAGGTGCTGCAGCAAGACCGTGTTGGTGTTGAGGATTTTTTCGTGGTACTGCACATCCATATGGAGGCCCTCAGTGGTGCTTTCTATATCATCAAAATGTGCCCCAAATGTCCCTTTTAAGCTCAGAGATATCCTGTTTATAGGTTTTCTCAATACGTTTAACATACTGCTCAAAGCCAGCTTTTGTGGGGAGAGAACGGATGTAACTGTGCAGGAATCTCATTTGGGATGCTATGTCCCATTGATCCTCAGATCCTAGTGAGGTGTTAGATTGGCTCCTGGAGCACCTGGAGGAGTATTCCTGGTTCCCAGGGGGTGGATGGTGGGCCTGAGAGTTAGCCAGAGTGTCCAGTGCTGACTCAGGGTGGGCCGGGGACGGAGGCACTGGCGCCATCTTGGATTCTGGCTGTCGCTGGGCCACGACCGAGGATCGGATAAAGGAGTGACCTAAAACACCCCCTGGGTGAGATCCCCTGTTCCCCTACTGCTCCTTGAACTTATCTTTCCCATGGCGGCGATGATGATGGAGTTTGACGATGGTTGTAAGCCCTGTAGAGCCGCGGGATCTGGGAGTCACTATTTGTAATGCTAAGATTTTAGGCAATATCATTATAATTCAAATAATTAAAGCACAATTTGTTTCATACTTCCTTGTTAAAAACTAAAATAAATGATTTAAATGCTGTGATATGACTCAGGTATTAAAGAACTGATTGGGTTACATACTCCAATATGTCAGTTTGTAGCCTTTATGGGCCAAATCCACAAAGATCCGGCGTAACTTATTTGTTTCCATTTAAGTTACACTGCCTTAAAATTTCTACCTAAGTGCCCGATCCACAAAGCCCTTACCTAGAAATTTTGGGCTGTGTAACTTAAATTCCGCCGGCGCAAGGCGTTCCTATTCAAATGGGGGCGATTCCCATTTAAATTAGGCGTGCTCCCGCGCCGGTCCTGAAACTGCGCATGCTCGTGACGTCATTTTCCCGACGTGCATATCGCAAAATTACATTACGCCGAGCTTTGTGGATTGCGACGGGTCAATAAAGTTGCGTCGGGAAAAAAAAAAGATACGGTGGGAAAAAGAAAAATTCTAATTTAAAAAAAAAAACGCGTCGCTGGACAGAAAGGTCTGCTTTTACATGGTGTACTAACTTTACACCTTGTAAAAGCAGCCCTAATTTTGCGTATGCAAACTAAAACTTACGGAGAAAAAACGAAGCTGAAAAGCTTTGTGGATCTCCGATCAGTTCCATAGTTAGGAACAGGGATACGACGGAGTACGACGGAGTAACAGCAGTTACGCCGTCGTATCCCTTTTGTGGATTTGGCCCTATATTTCTAGTGATGGTTAGAAAAAGAGAACTTGGTTGCACTGGTTGCACTGGTCATCAAAGCAGTTCTATCATCCATTAGGAAGCATATTGGTCCAGAAATTAGGCTGGATGTGGATGGACAGCCTTAATGGAATGTCTGTGTGTGCAATAGCAAGAGGTTCCAAAGGCTAGAGGTGCCTATTATATCCTCCTAGGCAATCCCTACATAATCCAATCCTTGAGTAATTTTTGCAAACACAGTTAAAATATAATGCATCATTTGCAAAGACTGTGTTGTGTGTGTGTGTACTTTATTTAGAGGTCATCTGACATCTGACATGTGTTCTTATACTCAAATTAGAACTAGATTTGGACATTGATCATTATATGTTATTTTGGCTGCTTCCAACTGGGGCTGCTTTAACCACTTAAGGACTGTGCCTATTTTTCAAACTTGTTTAGAAGTTAAACTATTTTTTTTTTTGCTAGAAAATTACTTGGAACCCCCAAACATTATATATATTTTTTCTAACACCTTAGAGAATAGAATGGCAGTCGTTGCAATACTTTTTGTCACACCGTATTTGTGCAGTGGTCTTGCAAGCATACTTTGTTTTGGAAAAAATACACTTTTTTTTATTAAAAAATATGACAACAGTAAAGTTAGCCCAGTTTTTTTTTATATTGTGAAAGATGATGTTACATTGAGTAAATTGATACCCCAACATCTCACGCTTCAAAGTTGTGCCCATTCGTGGAATGGTGACAAACTTTGACCCTTAAAAATCTCCATATGCAACGCTTAAAAAATTCTACAGGTTGCATGTTTTGAGTTACAGAAGAGGTCTAGGGCTAGAATTATCTCACTCTAACGATCATAGTGATACCTCACATGTGTGGTTTGAACACCATTTTCATATGCATTTGCTACTCACATATGCATCCCTTGTAATAGAAAAAAAGCATGACAGGACCACATACGTAACTTAGGGCGCAAGTTCTTTATGAATACGGAACTTGCGCCCTAATTTACGGCGGCGTAACGTATCGGAGATACGTTATGCCCGCACTAAATTACGCAGGGCTACTTTTCCATTTACACAACATAAAGGGTAATCACTCTGTAGTCCCAAGATAGGAACTTGGAGGTTTAATTTCTCTCAGTGAAATAATTCAGGAATTGTGCACAAGGCAGCTTTGAATTTCTGACATGATCAAATGGTATTTTTTGCACTTACCACCTTTATATAACAAAATATTTTTAATGGTATATTTACCAACCTTAAAGGGAGCAGATAAGAGACATTCATTTGTTATTGTTATTAAAAAAAAAAAGGATTCACTGGTCCTTCATTCTTTTACAGCTTTCTCTAGTCTTCTTTACTCAGATTTTTATACATTTTAATATGCATGTAATTTCTAGTATTTACTTGCAAAACCAATGACATTCTATTCAAAACTGACCACCTTGACCAATCAGGTTGTTTAGATTTTTGCACAATAACATCACTTTTTTTTTTTTAACTAACGTAACTAACTTTCTCCTGGTTCATATTTTTACAACATTTTCTGATATTTTCTAGCTGCTTTAGTCAGTTCAGTTTATCTAAGGTCAATATTTATGAAGCAGTTAATGATGAATTACAAAACATTCACTGAAGGTGTATCTTTCTGGTGCAAATATTCCAAATATGGTGATTGCTTCACCTGCAGGGAATTTTCGTGAATTTTACATACACTGCATTATACGTATGCCCAAGAGTCTGACTGAAGTATTTCTAAGCTATGGCATGACACAACAATAGCCTTAATAATTATTTGTACCCCTATCAGGTTGTTTTTGCTGTTGTCTTTGTCACCATTAAGGCGATTTACTCTCTCTATTTGTCCTGATTTGTCCTAAACACCACTGTTATGGGGATTGAAAGTGATGGGAGAATCCAAAATTATGAGTTGTCACCAGAACTGCAATACAAATAAATTCCTCCAATGGGAGTGCTTGCTCCTTTGATAAATGTCTAATAGGGGATTTCCCCCATGTTGGAGAGGTCTCTTCTCACTTCCTCTATGACTAAGCTCACAGGAGAGTGAAATGTGTAAGAGGAGCATGGCTTGGGAGCAGAAAAGCTGAAACCTATCCTCCATACTTGTTGATTGGGCTGATTTATAGCTCCCTACTCTTTCTGATTCCAGTTCATCTCACGTCCTGTACCATCTACATAACAGGAAGCGAAGAGAAATCTCCCCAATGGGATATAGATGATTATAGAGGATAAACTACTAGACCTACTCAATCCAAACTTAAAAAAGTTTGGGGATGAGATATGTAAAGGTATTTTTTTTCCCCCTAAATACCTTCCTTTACCTTAGTGCTGTTCTCCTTCACTTACCTCATCCTTTGATTTTGCTTTTAAATGTCCTTATTTCTTCTGAGAAATCCTCACTTCCTGTTCTTTTGTCTGTAACTCCACACAGTAATGCAAGGCTTTCTCCCTGGTGTGGAGTGTCGTGCTCGCCCCCTCCATTGGACTACAGGAGAGTCAGGACGCCTACTAACACACAGCTCCTTTCTCTATCTGCAATGTAGAGAGCGTCCTGACTCTCCTGTAGTCCAAGGGAGGGGGCGAGCATGACACTCCACACCAGGGAGAAAGCCTTGCATTACTGGGTGGAGTTACAGACAAAAGAACAGGAAGTGAGGCTTTCGCAGAAGAAAAAAGGACATTTAACAGCAAAATCGAAGGATGAGGTAAGTGAAGGAGGACTGCACTAAGGTAAAGAAAGCTATTTAGGAAAAAAAAATTGTACCTTTACAACCCCTTTAATTCCTGTGCATTTATGTGTGTATTTTGTTGCAAGTATGTGTACCCATGTTACATTCTGCACGTGAATACTGTATTTTCATATTGTGTTTGTTTTCTTTTTATATTTATTTATGGCCATATCTATGGATTCCAAATCTTTATAGATATGTAGGCTATACTTCAGGCTCTACCCTGTGTTTTATGCCATTATTTTGAAGCAGGTGGTACAGGTTAATACAACGATATCAATATACTATTTTTTGGATTTTGTTACGCCACAGCACAGGAATACGGCAAAACATTTACGAAGATCCATTTTAGTTTTTGTAAGTGATGATTGTGTTATTTTGCAGTGGACATTCCTTGTGTGCTCTTATCAAATATCTCCGCTTGCTGTGTGAAAACTGAGAATGTGACATCCCTTCTTAAAGCAGCATATGAATACAATTTAAGATGACAATTTTGCTTTTTAAATTGTATTTATACTATATCTATTTATAGCTGTATTTTTACTATTTAAATATAACGATTTAATGATAATATAATGCATACTTCTTCTAGATTTCCTAATCAACCAATATTTTTATTTAGACCAACCTATTATTTAAAAATTCAGCTTTCTGTTGATTTTGAACCTGCTCTTCAAAGCATTCAATTTTACAAGTAGAACAAAAGCTACTTTAAGAAATCACATTCCTTCAGATATACTGAAGATACACTATATTATAGTGCACTATGGGTTTTGTGGATTGTATAATTCTACATCGGTAGGATTACATTCTTAATATAATTGTATCACCTAGATGTTGTATACACCTTTTAGCCTTTGTTTAAAGACACCAAGCATTTGTCTGCACTGCTGCCTAAAGCAGCAATTTATATTAGACATCTGAAAATGACATAAAATGTTTTAGTCAAAAAAAATGCACAATACTGCTACTAATTTATAAAGCTATTTTATGCTTAAAAAAGACACATTGTAAAAGATGAAAATAGTTCTTTAACTCCAATAACCAAGTGTTGCCAAAAGTAAAAAAAAGTGTTAAAGACACTGGGGGTTATTTACGAAAGGCAAATCCACTTTACACTACAAGTGCACTTGGAGGTGCAGTCGCTCTAAATCTAAGGGGTAGTTCTGAAATGAGGGGAAGCTCTGCTGATTTTATCATCCAATCATGTGCAAGCTAAAATGCTGTTTTTTATTTTCCTTGCATGTCCCCCTTAGATGTATAGCGACTTTACTTTCAAGTGCACTTTCAAGTGCACTTGTCGTGCAAAGTGGATTTGCCTTTAGTAAATAACCCCTACTGTCATTATGTCTATACAGGACAAAAAAACAGTGTCTCCACTACTCTGACCTTAAAAGTGCTTCTCCTCCATTCCTCCCCTGCAGCTGGCACTAAAATGACTGGTGTTGGTGATTTTACATACTCTCACAGGGGAGGAGGTCACTTGTTCCTCCATAACCAAAAATGGCAGGTATTATGGACAGCTGCTGAGGTGGAAGGAGTGTTGAGGGAGCAATCGTAAGATTAGTAGATGGTTGTGGTGGTGGATTTTTTGCAGAGACACTGTCACTTTGCCCTGGATGGACAAAGTGACAAAGCCTCTTTAAAGGGGGCATTAAAACAGAATGTTCATATTGTGACTCTCGTAACATAGTTGGATTTTACCTTCCATTAAAGTAAAAAGCATGTGAGGTTGTGCACATTAAACACCTGAGCACCTGCACTAAATCAGTTTTGCTCATTGGCTTATTCAAGAAGAAGCATGCAAAGTGCAGTAATCCATAGCAGGCAGTCAGAAAGCCACATTAATACTCTGACTGCATCAAAAGGAAATATGACTTTTTGCTATGGCATTCTGTGCTTTTCACATTATTGTTCCTTGTATTGCTATTTTTGGATAAGCACAGATGTGGCAGTTTGACATTGATACAATAAATGCTCACATAAATTGTGAATAATTGTATTGACTACAAAGTGGTACCAATACATTTCATAAGTTGCAAGTTTCAAATTAAGATGAAGAAATCTTCTAGTTTGCGGCAACATTTTTTGTAGTTTATATATATATAATAAACAGTCTCACTACAGGTGCTTTTGGTGATCATTTTGGCAACTGGCAGTTACCAGATTCTTAATATTCAAAGAGCTGCCCATAATATATTAGATCTAATTTAACAGAAAAAAGTAAGAATATATATTTTTATATGTAGATATTAGATTAAAATAACAACATGTGACCATTTTTTTACAGGAATGCAAATTTTAGAATGGAATGGTTTCCCATTAACTGCAAAGACATATGAAGAAGTTCAAAGTATCATTAGTCAATCAAGTGGGGAAGCAGACATATGTGTAAGACTGTGAGTTTATTTTAAGCTTCCTTTGTTCCAGTTATTAATGTCACTTTTGGTCGTGAATACTAAGTGGATAATTATGAAAGTTGCATTAAAGCTTAACTGCATGATGTCCCTTTTCAATAATGTGTTTGGCCCAAATTAACTATTTACTGCACTAACAGGTGTGCTTTTTGGCTTTGCAGTATTAACTGCATGTGTAGCCTCAGCTGCATACAGTATACAATGCTGTGTTTTGTGCTCTGGCATATATACTGTATATATATATATATATATATATATATATATATATATATATATATATATATATATATATACATATATATATACACAGTATCTCACAAAAGTGAGTACACCCCTCATATTTTTGAAAATATTTTATTCTATCTTTTCATGTGGCAACTTGCTACAATGTAGTGCGTGTACAGCTTGTATAACAGTGTAAATTTGCTGTCCCCTCAAAATAACTCAACACACAGCCATTAATGTCTAAACCGTTGCCAACAAATGTGAGTACACCCCTAAGTGAAAAAGTCCCAATTGGGCCCAAAGTGTCAATATTGTGTGTGGTCAGTGGCCACATTATTTCCCAGTACTGCCTTAACCCTCTTGGGCATGGAGTTCCGCAGAGCTTCACAGGTTGCCACTGGAGTCCTCTTCCATTCCTCCATGAGGACTTTACAAAGCTGATGGATATTAGAGACATATGCTCAATAGGGTTTAGGTCTGGAGACATGCTTGGCCAGTCCATCACCTTTACCCTCAGCTTCTTTAGCAAGGCGGTGGTCATCTTGGAGGTGTGTTTGGGGTCGATATTGTGTTGGATTGCTGCCCTGTGGCCTAGTCTCTGAAGGGAGGGGATCATGCTCTGCTTCAGTATTTCATAGTACATGTTGACATTCATGGTTCCCTCAATAAACTGTAGCTCCCCGGTGCTGGCAGCACTCATGCAGCCCAGACCAAGACACTCCCACTACCATGCTTGACTGTAGGAAAGACACACTTGTCTTTGTACTCCTCACCTGGTTGCCGCTCCACACGCTTGATACCATCTGAACCAAATACATTTATCTTGGTCTCGTTAGACCACATGACATGGTTCCAGTAATCCATGTCCTTAGTCTGCTTGTCTTCAGCAAACTGTTTGCAGGCTTTTTTGTGCATCATCTTTAGAAAAGGGTTCCTTCTGGGATGACAGCCATGCATACAAATTTGATGCAGTGTCCAGCGTATTGTCTGAGCACTGACAGGCTGACCCCCCCCAACCCTTCAAACTCTGCAGAAATGCTGGCAGCACTCATACGTCTATTTCCCAAAGTCAACCTCTGGCACTAAGCACGTGCACTCAGCTTCTTTGGTTGACCATGGCGAGGCCTGTTCTGAGTGGAACCTGTCCTATTAAACCACTATATGGTCTTGGTCACCATGCTGCAGCTCAGTTTTAGGGTCTTTGCAATCTTCTTATAGCCTAGGCCATCTTTATGTAGAGCAATAATTATTTTTTTCAGATCCTCAGAGAGTTCTTTGCAATGAGCTGCCATGTTGAACTTCCAGTGACCAGTATGAGAGAGTGTGAGCTATAACACCAAATTTAACACACCTGCTCCCCATTCACACCTGAGACTTTGTAACATTAACGAGTCACATGACACCGGGGAAGGAAAATGGCTAATTTTGTACTCACTTTTGTTGCCAGTGGTTTAGACATTAATGGCTGTGTGTTGAGTTATTTTTAGGGGACAGCAAATTTACACTGTTATACACGCTGTACAATCACTGCTTTACATTGTAGCAAAGTGTAATTTCTTCAGTGTTGTCACATTCCCTGAGATCCCTCCATTGGCTGCCCATAAAGGACCGAGTCACTTTCAAGGCCTTATGCCTGATGCACAAATGTGTACACCGAAGCGCGCCCCTATATTTAAGTGAGAAAATAAAACAACAAAACCCAAATCGAGTTCTTCGATCAACTAACCAAAAGTTATTGCAAATCCCCAAAGCCCGGTATAAGACCAAAGGAGAACATTGTTTTGCAGTCCAAGGACCTCGACTGTGGAACGCATTACCAACTAATATCCAAACGGAAATTGATCACCTGGCCTTCAGAAAAAAACTAAAGACCCACCTATTCTGAGGGTTAAACAGAAGGAAAACAGATGCCAAGCGCCTTGAGGCAATTTAGTTCGCATTTGTAGCGCTATATGTTATTCACTCACTCACTCACATGAAAAGATAGAATAAAATATTTACAAAAATGTGAGGGTGTACTCACTTTTGTGATATACTGTATATATATATATATATATATATATATATATACACACATTTTAATAAAAAATACTATTTTAAATATTTGATTTACCAATAACAGCCAGATAGGTTGATTTACTAAAACTGGAGAATACAGCTCTGCATGTTAGCCAATCAGCTTCTAAGTTCAGCTTGTTCAATTCATTTCTGACAATAAAACCTGGAGGCTGATTGGTCTCTTTGCAGAGCTGCATCAGATTTTGCACTCTCCAGTTTTAGAAACTCAACCCCAGAAGCTTTTGTGCAGAGAGAATTCTAGCTTTCCAGATGCAGATAAGTAAAGCTGAGTTAAAGCGGAGTTCCGGCCACAATTTCACTTTTTAAATATAAATACCCCTGTAATACACAAGCTTAATGTATTCTAGTAAAGTTAGTCTGTAAACTAAGGTCTGTTTTGTTAGGTTGTTACAGCATTTAGACACTTTATAAAATAAAAATTGACTGGGGCCATCTTAAGTGTGGGCATCATGAAGCCAGACTGTATGACTTCCTGGATTTCAGCCTTGCAGATCTCGCACATGCTCAGTGCTGCACAAGCAGTGTCAGATCAGGTTTCAGCACCTGTGCTGTCCAAGTCACATGATTTTTTGAGACTGGGGAGTGCACAGACTCCTGGAAAGTTACACCCATTACATTCCCAGGAGTCTGTGCGGTGTAGGTTAGGAAGCATTAAGCACCTAGGTGCAGGAAGTGGGAAGATTAACTATTCTGCCTAGCAACAACACTTTGAAGGCATCTAAAAAAAAAAAAACAATTTTCGTAAAGGACTAATGACATTTTTTTAAAACTACTGATGTAATGTTATATTTATGGGTGGAACTCCACTTTAAAGGAAGAAAACATTAATTACACTGAAGATAACTCACACAGGAGGGACACACCTCTTCTCCTTACTCCTAGAAGAGTAAAATTAAATGATTCAATTGTACACAGGTGCCCCAAATTATGTAGGTATATCTAGGCGTTCTGATTGGAAAGTGAATCAGTGTAATAAATGCATACTGTAATAAATATCTGTAAATTAATATTTTTTACAATCATTAAAAAAATTATACACATAACACATCAGTTTTAAGCTTATTAATCAGTCAAATTGAATAAAACAATCAAGTATCATGAAGGTGAATTTTGAAGTCAACAATGTAGATTAACAGGTGCGCCTGAAATCAAGGTAAGCATTTGTACAATGCACAAATTTTTAATAGATATTTTAGAGTAGCCAGTGATAGAGATGACAAGGGAACAAGCCAACCATTTGGGTTTGATACTTGAGCAAGGTTGATGATGGGAAGTGTAGGTGTGTAGATATGTTCTACACCATTTAACTGATCAAAAATGAAAAACACAATGCACAGCCATCTTTAACATTAAGTAATCAAATCAAATACTATTTATGTATTCACTTTGTATTGCGGCTATGCAAATATAAGAAAAGCCCTCAGGTAAAAATATTGGTAAGAAACAAGAACGTAATTTGGTCCACAGGCACCACAGCTTTTATTGTATTAATTTCAATGTAATATTATATTATTTTTAGTGCTAGTAGTACCTTGATGGTATTAACCACTGTGACAATATAGTATTTATACCAGTTAAAGTGTACATTTTGGCTGAGGCTTAAGACTAGTGTTACGGGCTAGGCTAAAGGTTACCTTTAGGCATCAGGTTTACAGTTAAAGTTAAGGATTACATTGAGGTTAAGCATCAGTAAGTGATTATTGAGTTTTCAAAATTAAAATTAAACTTCTGTGTCAAAAACATGCACTCTTATTCTCTATAGTGATCCATGTATTCTGACAGCAGGGGGGAATTAACATTGTTTGTGCTTATTTATGGATCTGTTCATTTTTTTTCATTAAATCCACTGGTTAACGGAAAAAAAGGAAAGTGTATACAATGCTTAAGCCTTCAGTGAGCCACATACTTTGTCTCTAAGCATATACTGTCTCTGTGTTACTGTATACTGACAACTATGTAGTAAATCAAGAATACTGTTGCTGAACTAAAACATTGATCTACATTTAGCCTTTAATGCAATGTAAACAAAATAAAGCACATTGACTAGTTGAACTGTATAATATTTCATTCAATTCTCAGGGTGTTTTTCCCCATTTCTTCCAGAGATATCAACATGCTATCAAATTCTGAAACTCCTCAGAACTTAGAGCTGCATGAACCAGGAAAGGCTGGTAAGTCACACGGCTTTGCTGTTTCTGTGTTTTGCGATCTGAAATCAGTAGTAGAAAAAGTTTTTTTTTCTATTATTTACTAATTTATGTTCGCTACTCAAAACCAAAAATCACTACGCTCAAACCAAAATGACTAGAACAATAACATATACAGTATATGCAAAAAAATGATTACGTAGTAGATACAAATGTGCAAAACAAGGCATAATTAGTTGCCACTGATATGTGTTCCCCCAATAAAGAAAGTGCAATAAAACATGCATGCTTCAATACAAATGCATGTTCAGAAAAATGTGCTCTACTGCTGTGCTCCACCACCTGTTCATGCTGCCTCTTAACTCATGAATTGACCCCCACAATGGTAAGGTCAGACATAGCTTTCCCAGATCCCAGGGTAATATCACTGCAGGCAATACTCCAAAGGCACTCCAAAAGCTCAAGGACCAAGTTACACTCCAGTCCACAATAGTATTGCCTTCCAACTCAACAAAGGATATATATATAAAAAATATATATATACACATGTACATGAGGTGGACAATTGGCTTTTTAACAGTATGAGTGTCTGTGTGATGTGGTACCAATTGTGTGGTTAAATGTTTCTTAAATACTTGATTTCTAATAAACATTTTTTTCTGGTGAATACAGGGAGTTGAATGAAATAATTTTTCCATATGAGAAGGTTTGAGCTTAAATCAGGTTTTTGATTCTCAGTTATTATAGTATGTAAAACACGTTGCTATTTTATTAACTCTCTAATCCAGTGCACTGAATTAAAATCCAAGGAAATGTCCCCCTTATGCATGGACATCGATGAAAAAAAAAAAAATGGGCACTCACTGCCTTCCGGGCATGATGACATCATGTGGCTATGCCCACTAACGCATTCTGTCATGTAATACATTGACTACCTCATAGGGATCTTCCTGTATCATGTGAGAAAAAGCATCAGAGGGCATAGCCACATGATGTCATCACACCCAGAAGATGGGCAAATGGCCATCTTATTTTTTTCTATTCTTGCCATGATTTTTTCTGTTCTTACTTAGATGTTCACTGTTTGATAACTATCTATGGAACTTGGGAATACCAGATATGGTCCAAAAAAAGTTTTGAATTAGCAGAAATAACTGCTACAGCACAGACTGGACACTGTAATAAAACAAAGTCTGCAGACACTGTTTGGAGGCTTTATTTAAAAATGCAGTGTATCAGCTCACAAAGGAAATACTAGGCGGCGGGGGGAGGGTCCAGAGGTAGATATAGTGAGCAATGAACGTATTTCAGAGGGTGGTATTGACGGCATTAGTGGTAGGTTAACTAAAGCACATAAACCCAAGGTAAGTATAGTAACAAGTCCTATTTTCAATCTCGGAACACCCAATAAGAGGACAGTATGCGTCTAAATTATGTGGTAGACAAGATGGGTGAACTAGCGATACTGTTGAACGAGGAGGATTTCAATTGTGTGGGAATTTCAGAGACCTGGTTCAACAGCTCTCATGATTGGCTGGCAACCATTTAAGAGTATTCCCTTTATCACAGGGACAAAGAGGGTAAAAAAGGGGGAGGGGTATGCCTATATATCAGGAATAATGTAAAAGTGAATGTGAGAGATGACATCAATAAGGGAGCTAGGGAGGAGGTGGAATCCTTATGGGTAGAGCTCCAGAGGGATGAAGCTAAGGGGGAAATTATACTGGGAGTATGCTATAGGCCCCCTAACCTGAGGGAGGAGGGGGAGATGGACCTCCTATCACAATTTGGATTAGCAGCAAGGATGGGAAGTTTTATAATAATGGGCAATTTTAATTATCCAGACATAGACTGGGCGGAACCACGCATTTGTCTAAGGCTCGCCAGGTCCTAAATATCTTGCAGGACAATTTCATGGGTCAGATGGTAGACGCACCAAAAATGTAAAATAATGCATTTGGGTGGCAAAAATATGAATGCAATCTACTCACTAGGGGGGAATCTAGGATGGAAAAGGTCCTGGGGGTCCTAGTAGATGATAGGTTCAGCAATTACATGCAAAGCCAAGCTGCTGCTAACAAAGCAAACATAATATTGGCACGAATTAAAAAGGGGATTAACTCCAGGGATAAAGTGATAATTCTCCCACTCTACAAGACTTTGGTCCGGCCTCACCTGACGTATGCTGTCCAGTTTTGGGCACCAGTCCTCAGGAAGGATGTACTGGAAATGGAGCGACAAAGCTAATCAAGGAATCAAAAATTAGGACAGGGGGGAGCACTCACATTTTCCACATCCATGAATATATGGTAGACAGAGAAAATTACTCAAAGGGCAGTAATTAGTGGTCAGACTTTAGAGGCAAGGCGGGAATGTCAAAAAAATATAAATTGTATTACAGAAAATATACAATATTTATACAAAATAGATAAATAAAAGAAAACCATATAGGATATATAGTATGGAAAATATCCTCTGTGCATCGTCTACACGTTTCGCCTTTGGGCTTCCTCAGGACGAGCAGAAGAAATTTAGCAGTAGAAAAATATGTATTTCATTATCAAAAATGGGCGCTAGCCATCCGAATTGCCATAAAACACTTAGGATCGCATGTATAAATGCCAAGGGAGTTCCTACAAGACGAGGGTTCCGAGTATGGTAGAGAAAATCTCCATAATACACAAAAAAATTCCCTCGATCTGTATTGGCGAATACACCATGAGTATAGAGATTAATTCTAGTACTGAACAAGAAAACGTTAATTCTGGGGCGGAAAGCAAGGAATGTAGTCAAGAACAATCATATGTCCGCTGTACTACAACCAGGTATAACAGACCTGGGTCAAAAAATAGCCCTCAAAGAGCCGACAGCCATTCACTGGAGTAAATTCCCATGGAGGTGGAGAGTGTTGTGTGCCCCGGGGGATAGCCTGTTGAGAGGGGATATGATTTCAATTTACAAATACCATACTGGTGACCCCACAATAGGCACAAAACTTTCGGAAGAGAGTTTAATAATACAAGTGGCCACTCACTAAAATTTGAAGAAAATAGGTTGAACCTTAAAATGTCTAGAGGGTTCTTTACTGTAAGAGCGGCAAGAATGGTAGGGTGGTAGGTGGTTGATGGTGGTGGTTTCAGCGGGGAGGGGGGGCATTTAAAAAATATATTAAATAAGCACCTGAACAACCAAAACATACAGGTATATACAAAGTAATACTAACATATAATCACACACAAAGGTTGGATGTGTGTGAGTATATGTCAACATACAACTATTATATAAGCACCTGAACAACCAAAACATACAGGTATATACAAAGTAATACTAACATATAATCACACACAAAGGTTGGATGTGTGTGAGTATATGTCAACATACAACTATTATATAAGCACCTGAACAACCGCAACATACAGATATATACAATGTAATACTGACATCTAATCACACACATATAATCACACACATAGGTTGGACTTGATGGACTTGTGTCTTTTTTTAAACCTCACCTACTATTTAACTATATTAACTATATATAACTTTATTTATTTGTTCCTCTTTTAATTGTACCTATTTAAAGCTTATCAATGCTTGGTTAACCCATATTAGCCCTAATTAACTCCCTCCCTTTTTCCCCTTCACTAATATTTTTCTGCAATAGTGCAAAATAAATCATTTATTTCCCCTTCATTATCTTTAGTAATGACAAAAAGGATTGCACAATCAATAGGTCCATACAAGAAATGTAAATATTTTGAGGGTCTATTAGGCCTTGTACACACGATCAGTCCAAACTGATGAAAACGGACTGAAGTCTGATGGACTGATGGTTTGATGTGCCTACACACCATCAGTTCAAAATCCGATCGAGTCCAACGCGGTGACGTAAAACACAACGACGTGCAAAAAAACGAAGTTCAATGCTTCCAAGCATGCGTCGACTTGATTCTGAGCATGCGCGGGTTTTGAACCGATGCTTTTGCGTACTAACCATCGGTTTTGACCAATCGGTCATCAGTCCATCAGTCCGATTTTAAAGCAAGTTTTAAAACTTTGGTCTGAAGGACAAAAGTCTGATGGGCCATACACACGGTAGGTTTGGACTGATGAAACTGAACTTCAGTCCGTTTTCATCAGTTTGGACTGATCGTGTGGACAGGGCCTAAGAGTTATACATGAACAAGAGCTTAAGTGGATAAAACACACACACACACAGAATAAAAAAGCACACTGGACAAGATTCCTTCATCCAATATAAAAGTGGATGAGGGAATCTGCTCATATATTTTTCAATCAGCGCACTGGCCCTCCTATCAGCTTGATTCATTTTGGCTTTTTGATTCATTAAATGTTGCAAGGTAAAGCACTCTACCACAGTAAGAGCCGGTTCATACAGGGGCGACCTGGGATCCGACTTGCCCCAAGTCGTCCCAAGTCGTGTGGTTGAGAAAATCAATGGAAGTGAATGGAGCCATCTTAATACACAATACTGAAGTCGCTCCGACTTCAGAAAAGGTTCCTGTACTACTTCAATCCGACTTCTAGGCAACTTGTAGGCAACTTGTACCCATTGATTTCAATGGAAGTTGCCTCAGAAGTCTGATCACTGTCTTAACAGAAGCAACAATACAGGAAGATGACATACATTTCTCAGGCAAACCCTTCCCTCCCACAGAGCTGATTGTTGTTTGATTGGCCACTGGAAAGCCTCCTGTCCTGGAGGCGACTTGAAGTTTCCTTGTACTGTGCAGGAGGCAACTTGAAGTTGCCTTGTAAGTTGCCTGATGATTCATACTCAAGTCGTGTCCAAGTTGCCTCCCAAAATCGTGCTGGAAGTCGTGTTGCCCCTGTGTGAACCGGCTCTAACAATTGACTTTTGTAAACAAGATATAAATAATTGCAGTGCAAAGACCTACTGTGTGACCTAAAGGGCAGTGAACTGCAAAGCAGCAGATTTTCCAGGTTGTTTTGAACTGTCATTCTTTTATTTTAAAACTATTACTGATCAGAACTATCAAGAGAAAGCCTTGTCAGACCCAATATTAGAAAAAAAAATACACAAATCAATAGACCCGCAGCTGCAATGTACAACTTATTGTGGCACATAAGAGGTAAATATCCATTAACACTGAAGTGATAGGAAACAAAATAGAAGGTCTACTTATTTTACAAGTACAGTATAAACATAAAAAATGTGTGCTAAAGTAGTCTTCTTTGAAGGGCCAGGCAATCATGACTAATACACAGCTTCATAAATTGTATTAGGTAAGATAATTCGGTCCTATGGACATCTACCATATCTATTCCAATCAATGGCATTATTACTGTTATCCTCTATGTCAATTACTGTAAGGCTTTAGAAGTTCAAATCTAGAAATACATAGATAAGATTATCATAATGCAATGCATCTTTTCAATGAGGTTCTTATTTCTTCTATGTGTCATTACAGTGGAGAAAACAAAGTCACCTGGAGTGGATCCAAAACAGTTAGCAGCTGAACTCCAGAAGGTTTCCCAGCAGCAGACACCTTCTGTTGTGTCTTCTGCAATGGAGAAAGGATCATATATACATTCAGGAACAACATCAACAGGCTCAAGTGCGGTCCCTAGCCCTGGCCAGCCTGGCTCCCCTTCAGTAAGCAAGAAAAGACACAGTAGCAAGGTAAATATGATTGGTTTTTAAATATGAAGATCAATACGATTTTTTTTCTAGTTTTCTAAATTTGTAATCTAACACATCACATCTATGAATTATTTTCATGTTCTCATTGTTGGTAGTTGCTCTTGAAATTCAAATAATATCTACAGAGTTTAACTATTTGGAAAAATACCATATTGGATGCTTACATATCGCACTACACAAACTGTTATGAGATTGCACAAGTGCCTAAACACGATCTTGAAAAAAGCTCTACCAAAATAACATAGTTTTCCTGTTTATGTATGTGCAAAATTAAAAAAAAACAACTCTGTACAAGATGAAATCCTGTTTAACTATGCCTGCTTCTCATTCTGAGGTAAATAATGACGTTTAATTCTATAGCTGGAAAGAAAGTTCCAGTCATATCTATCCTCCATAGCAGGGGTGTCAAACTCAATCTCATTGTGGGCCGCATCAGCAGTATGATTGCCCTCAAAAGTGCCAGTTGTATCTGTATGATTAGATGTCCAGCGCATCCCCTCCCCTTTACATTAGATGTCAAGAGCCACCCCACCATCAGAAGTTGAGTCCCCCACTCTCCCTTACATCACAGTGCACCCTCCTTTCCTTTCCTTATGCTGCTGCATTCGTCTGAAAATCCAAATTAAGGCTGAATCTGTCATTGAAGGCTTATGGTGTCTGTCAAATGTTCTAAGAAGAAAAAATAAAAATAAAAAAATTTGACAGAATCTTTAAAAAAAAGAATTTGACTCTTCATGTCTCTCTATGTCGAATCTTTTAATGTCTCTCTATGTCGAATCTTTTCTCTCTATGTTGAATCTTTTCTCTCTATGTCAAATCTTTTCTCTTTATGTAAAATAATATTGGACTAATAGAGTTAAGGTTAGGCACAATTAAGGTTGAATCTGTCATTGAAGGCTATGGTGTCTGTCGAATGTTCTAAGAAGAAAACGAAAAAAAGATTCGATAGAATCTTTAAAAAAAAAAATTGACTCTTCATGTCTCTCTATGTCGAATCTTCATGTCTCTCTATGTCGAATCTTTTCTCTCTATGTCAAATCTTTTCTCTCTATGTCAACTCTTCTTCATGTCTCTATAATGTCAAATCTTTTCTCTCTATGTGGAATCTTTTCTCTTTATGTAGAATAATATTGGACTAATAGAGTTAAGGTTAGGCACATTCGAACGAAAATAAAGCATTTGTTTATGTCGGATCTTTCAGTTTTCGTTTTCTGTGCTTTTTCAAAAATACCTGAAATTCGGACGAAAATGTATTCGGACGAAAACGAATGCACATGTATATTGTTAATCAGCAGCCACAGCCAATTTGCCGAAGCCACTGATCAATGTATTCTGACAGTGGATCCATCTCTGGTCAGCTTTAGGATGGCCCACTCTTTACTAAAGATCTCTGCAAATAGGTGTGTTTCATAAATACTACTATCTTTGTAATCCAAGTAGCCATAAGGACGTAATTGCAGTGAGAGGAAACCTGACAGAGGCTAAAAAAGGCTAGCCTGTTATAATGAGCAAGAGTTAAACTATCTATTTGATGATGTCACAGACACACTTGGACGTGTCTGCTCTGCAGTCGGTAGTATGAGCACACATGACAAAAATACAAGGACTAGAGTCAGTAGCAAGAAGAGAGGGGCTCTCTTCTTGCTACTCACAATGTAGCTACTCACAATGATCTTTTTTCTTTCGAATCCTTTATTGCAAGAAACTTTTGTCAACATAAGTGACTTTCTTTACAACCAAGTGAATGCTCCTTTTGGCACTCTAGCTACTGCAATAAGAATTGTATTTGCACCAGATTATTTGCTTTTATGCCATCAAAGCAAATTGTGTAGTATTTAAAAGTTACTAAAATGACTGAAAACATTGAATTACAAAATAGAGTGTGCTAACAAAAGCAATTTTTTTTTTCAGTCCACTGAAACTATAAAATCAAATTCACATCCTATTACTGGCGACATTCAGGTATCTAAAATTCCATTTGTATTTTGTTTTTTACCTTTATGTGCGAATTGAAACATTTTGGTGACATTCAGGGATTTGTTTTTTAGAATAACTTGATTTTTAAATGCTACTATTCTAAAGTCTTGCTACTACTAAAAAATAATGATTGAGCCAAGGGTAAAAAAATATATTTTCAAATGTAGTGTAAACATTCACAAAATGTATAACTCATCCTTGGATATAGCAAACTTAAAGGGGTTGTAAAGGTAAAAAATCTCGAAATAGCTTCCTTTACCTTAGTGCAGTCCTCCACTTACCTCATTCTTCGATTTTGCTTTTAAATGTCCTTATTTCTTCTGAGAAATCCTCACTTCCTGTTCTTCTGTCTGTAACTACAAATCATAATGCAATGCTTTCTTCCTGGTGTGGAGAAAGCCTCTTGAGTGTCAGGACGCCCACTAACACACAGCTCCTTTCTCTATATGCAATGTAGAGAGTGTCCTGACTTGCCTGCTCACCCCCTCCCCCCTCAAGAGGCTTTCTCCACACCAGGGAGAAAGCCTCGCCTCGCCTTACTGTGTGAAGTTACAGACAGAAGAACAGGAAGTGATGATTTCCCAGAAGAAATAAGGACATTTAAAAGCAAAATTGAAGGATGAGGTAAGTGAAGGAGGACTGCACTAAGGTAAAGGAAGCTATTTAGGGAATTTTTTTTTTACCTTTTCAACCCCTTTAACCATCTGTCTTTTGAGTCTACTTGTAACAAATAAATCTCAATCTGTATCTTGACTGCACACCTCTGTAGAGGTCTTGTTCTGACCACATGCTCATAAGTGTGGCATACCCCTGCTTTGCCCTTTCATGTAAAATGGCTTACTTGAAGCTGTTTAGTCTTCAGGAAAAAGAGGTTATGCATTTGGATATTTATCACAAAAACATTTTCTTCTCTTTTATTGTAGCTTCAGGTTAATTATGATAAACATCTTGGTAATCTCATTATCCATATACTTCAAGCAAGGAATCTTGTTCCCAGAGATAACAATGGCTATTCAGACCCTTTTGTGAAAGTTTATCTCCTTCCAGGAAGAGGGTAAGATGGACATAATTAATAATTCCAATAAAGGTAAAATGTATTATAGATATAGATATTTCTCTGTGATAGCAGTGAATATCAGTGGTCATGGAAAAGGTGGAAGAACATAATGCCCATGGACTGACATATATGTATGGAGCTGTAACATTGGAGCAATAATAAATAAAGTTGACCAAGGCTTAGTGCTGTCCCAGGTTCATCCTCATTGGCTGCTCTCACCTGCCAAGTATGTCTCAGGCTGCTGACACCAGAGTAATGCTTACTTACTCACTCAAATGTCACCTCCTTCTCTTCACCGTTCATAAAAAAATGGGCAGTTATCTATTACAATCCCATGTCCAACATGGATATATGTGTTATTTCACTCTTCTGCATTTTACCTATCCCATGGGGGCTTAGTTTAGAATCTATGACTCGGTCCCCTGGGATGGGCAAATGTGACAGGAGAGTGAAATAGGAAGACTGTCCATGCTTGACACTGGATTGCATTACATGGTTATGTGATGCAGCATTTTAATGATGATGCATCTCTCATGCCGCGTACACACAAACGTTTTTCGGCATGAAAAAAAACGTATTTTTTCAGCATGTCAAAAAAACTTAGTTTTTCCAACTTCATCATTAAAAACGACGTTGCCCACACACCATCGTTTTTGAAAAATTATGAACAAAGCGCGGTGACGTACAACACGTACGACGGCACTCTAAAGGGGAAGTTCTATTCGCCTTTGGGCTGCTTTTAGCTGATTCCTTGTTAGTAAAAGATGATTTGCGCTTTTTTGTCTGTTACAGCGTGATGAATGTGCTTACTCCATTATGAATGGTAGTTTTACCTGAACGAGCGCTCCCGTCTCATAACTTGCTTCTGGGCATGCGTGGGTTTAAAACATAGTTTTTGCCCACAGACGATCATTTTTTACAACCCGAAAAACTACATTTTTTAAAACGACGTTAAAAAATGCAGCATGTTCAAAAAAAAATGTTGTCGTTTTTCAGAAGCCAAAAAACAATGTGATCATTTTAACCACTTAAGACCTGGACCAAAATGCGGCTAAAGGACCTTGCCCCTTTTTGCTATTCGGCACTGCGTCGCTTTAACTGACAATTGTGCGGTCGTGTGACGTGGCTCCCAAACAAAATTGGCGTCCTTTTTTTCCCACAAATAGAGATTTCTTTTGGTGGTATTTGATCACCTCTGCGGTTTTTATTTGTTGCGCTATACACAAAAATAGAGCGACAATTTTGAAAAAAAAATCAATATTTTTAACTTTTTGCTATAATAAATATCCCCCAAAAATATATATACATTTTTTTTCCTCAGTTTAGGCCGATACGCAATTCTTTTACATATTTTTGGTAAAAAAAATCGCAATAAGCGTTTATCGGTTGGTTTGCGCAAAATTTATAGCGTTTACAAAATAGGGGATAGTTTTATTGCATTTTTATTAATTTTTTTTTTTTACTACAAATGCCGGCGATCAGCGATTTTTTTCGTGACTGCGACATTATGGCAGACACTTCAGACAATTTTGACACATTTTTGGGACCATTGTCATTTTCACAGCAAAAAATGCATTTAAAATGCATTGTTTACTGTGGAAATGACAGTTGCAGT
Source organism: Rana temporaria (assembly GCF_905171775.1). Taxonomy (NCBI): domain Eukaryota; kingdom Metazoa; phylum Chordata; class Amphibia; order Anura; family Ranidae; genus Rana; species Rana temporaria. The sequence goes on from NC_053491.1 coordinate 133,261,100, forward strand.
TTGGGAGTTAACCACAGGTGGCGCTGAAGGAGTTATGTTTCACCTAATGTGTGTTTACAACTGTAGGGGGGTGTGGCTGTCGGAGTGACAACATCGATTGTGTCCCCCTATAAAAGGGATGACACGATCGATGCAGCCGCCACAGTGAAGAACAGGGAAGCCGTGTTTACACGTGGCTCTCCCCGTTCTTCAGCTCCGGGGACCTATCGCGGGACCCCAGCGGCAATCGGGTCCGCAGGTCCTGGTCACCGAGCTTCGGACCGGGTCGCCGGAGCGCGCCCGAGACCCATGGCTGGGTACATGTACAGGACGTACCTCTACGTACATGCGCCCAGCAGTGCCATTCTGCTGACGTATATATGCAGGAGGCGGTCCTTAAGTGGTTAAATTACGTTTTTAAAAACAATGTTTTTTTTTCATGCCGAAAAACAATCGTGTATACACGGCATTAGTCTTTGTAAATTAGAATTAAGTAAAGTTAGTGCATTTAGGCTACAATTTCTACATGGTCACTATCAAACAAATAAGGTAAGCTTTGACTATTAATTTCTGCTTGTATTAGTGATAGGTGTAGCAAGAGGATGAGTAAAAAGTGGGAATTCGTTTCAATTAAGATGTGTTTAGTAATAGTAACCTATTAGATTTGATATTCCATTTCCCAAGACAAATTGCAAGTACAGTGTGTGAGTAAGATGTTTCACCAGTTTTGTATACCCTTTGTTCCAATGTTTATTTTTTGTACTTTATTCACTGTATTTTCGTCATGTTGTCTTTTGAAATATTCAGTATCACCGTATGTTCTGAACTTTTCATCCCGTGATTCATGGAGAGCTCTTGACAGCAAAAGACAGTTTTGCTATTGTCAAATTTTGTTTTTATATTTACTGAAATTGGTTCACTTTTCTGGTGGCACATTGTAGTTATGTATCGATTTTTTGAGAACTGAAATTAACCTTTGTTTCGTTCAGATAATGTGAAATAAAAAGAGCTTTACGTGATCCACAGGATATATAAACATACTTTCAAATGTAAAGTGTGATCATTTTTTTTACTCAGAATGAATTTGAAAAACAATAGTTTCCAGAAAAAGAATAATTACTATTTGTGATAAATGCATGTTTGAACTGATTATGGGATTATAATTTTTAATTTGGCTTGTGTTTGCTGTATATGTCTATGTTGGCTTTTACTTTAATATTTTCACTGGACTGTGTGTGCCTGTAACACAAATGACCACACAGGGCATTTTTGTATTGTCAAATACACTGTATGCATTTAATCTTTGTGTTATGTCTTTTATGTGTATCTTATGTTCTATCTTGGTTGCTTCCTGTGCTTTCACATCTATGTGTAATGATTGCACTGTGTCTCGAAAATGGGTCGTTGCAGCCAAGTCATGGTTGTCCAGAATGCCAGGTAGAGTTGGACCATTTAATATTATAACCCTAGGTTTATTTTGAGCAATCAGAATATCAATGAAAGATCAATGTTATTGGTATTATTGTAAACATTTTGTATATCATGAATTTTGAAAAAGCTCATACTACCGGTATTTGTACTTTGTCACTGTCGCATTTGCTTTTACTATTATAACTACAAACATAAAATGTATAATTTCGATTGTGCTGAGAAATGTCATTGTCTATGAAAACAACCTCTAGAAGGCTCCAAAGATGTTCCAGTACAGAAGTTATAGAACGTTCATAATTTTTTTAAATACGCACAGTATATACAGGGGATACTTTACACAAACAAGACAATAAGGAGAGTATAACAAACAACTGAAATCCAACTTAGATTTTTTGGTTTGGAATAGGAAATAAAAGCAGACATCTGATTGCTTTTTCCGCACTACATTTCCGTTAGTGTTTATGTATCAGTCTATATTGTAATTTTCACAAAAAGGTCAATATTTGCAAGTGATTTATGCTGTTTGGATTCCAAAACCTATAGAAGGTCTGATGTCATATTAAAGGAGAAGTACAGCCAAAGCTTGTTTGGCTGTACTTCTCCTGTGGATCACATGAGTGCAGTTCGTTCTGCACTCCTGTGACCCATTTTCAGCAGTTGGCTGACATAACAAAGTCAGTCCAGGCTCAGGAAGGATCGTGACCATATGGTAGCAATCTGACCAGCACTCGGCTCGGCGAACCACTGAGAACCTGAGTCAGCCGCTTTCGTCCCTTTCCGTAGCACAGCACTCCAGCGTACAGCAGTGGACAGAGCAGAGAGACATGGCTCTCTGATCGCAGAGCTCTGAGAACCGAGTGATTGGTGGTGTTTGATCGCTCAGTTCTCAGTGTTCTCATGCACACTGGATGTTTTTGGCTTCAGACATTTTTTTCTGCAGCCAATAAACTCCCCAGTATGATATCCTATGGGTCCATGCACACATAGGCTGTTATCAGCTGTTTTTAGCAGGGGTGTTTTCTGGCTGGAAAACAAATCCCAGAACTAGTGGGTTTTGAGAGGAGTTTTTCAGCTGTGAAACAGATCTGAACTCTGAAAAAAGCTGAAAACAGCTTTAAAACGCCAAAAAACTATGAAAAACCCTATACTCCCATAAAAGTCATAAGCTTTTATGGGAGTATAGTTTTGATAAAAAAAAGCTAAACACTAGTGCAAAAATGCTGACAAACTCACTCTACATCTACAGCTTTCTACAGCTAACATTACTGGCTTTTTTATAATGTTCAGTGTGCATGAGGCCTTACCGCACACCTGCATGATTTTGCAGCGATTTTTCCGCGATTTTAGCTGCATTTTTGCCGTAATTTTGACGCATGTTTGCTGTAATTTTGTACAGTTTAAAAGGTCACCAATGTAAAAAGCAGAAAAACGCCCAAACATGCTTAAAAAAAAGTTCCAGAACTTGTTTGAGCTTCAGGTGTTTTGGAGCTTCTGGCTTCAGACATTTTAGAGTGGAGAATAATAGATTTTTTCCCCTCCAGCGTTTTGTAGCTCCAGGCTTCAAGCTACAAAACACTCAGGTGCCTTAGAGCCAGTAGGGGACAGTTGCAGTATCGGACCAATGCTATATCCAGCTAGGTAAGTATGATATAAAAGAAAAACAAAACCCCATACTTCTCTTCATACTTAAACTGTCTGCAAACTAGTTACAATTGTAGTGATCCCCTGGTGAGTTAAAATAAAACCAAATTTAATAATTAACTAGTAGCCATGTGTGCCTAAAGAATATGACTACTATTTTTTAATTAGGTCAGCACAGCTGTGCAAACAATAATCTGAATTTTATACTCCATGTAAAATTATGTTTTAGTTTGGTGTCTTAAGGAGTAACACACAAATTTGAAAATCTTCACCACTCCTGATGAAACTTCTACAAGCACTGGAGTTTCAGTTTGGAGCACCTACATCTTCCTTCTGCCCTAGCAGTTACAATCATTTCCAACCTCAACTTAAAGGTCTACTCAAACTTTCTCTTCCCCAGTTGAAGTTAGGGGTGTATTATGATTATGAAGGTAACTTTTTTAATGGTCACTGCATGAATGACTGATGGTGAACCTTAAAGGCTAAGTCAGGAGGTGATCTGATAAAAAATTAAAATAAATGCCCGCATATAAATAATAATTTAAAAAAAGTATATTTATTATTTTTTGCATAGGAGCCTGGAAAGCATTGCACTGGGATTAAAGGATAGCAAGTGTATTGCACAGGCTCCAGCAGACTCATTTTGCAGCCACTGGTCCATACATTACTTAGGACCTTCAATTACAGGCCTGCAGGAAGCATTAAGCAGAATCACACAGCCACATCATTTCAAATTTCACCGGAGATGGTGAGGAAAAGGACCCCCAATTCCTTTAAGAGGAGGGCATTTTGATGGTAGGGGACTGCAGACTTAGCTCATGCGTCTTGAATGACAACATTAAATATACAATTTGGTATGTTTAAGGTAACATTACCACTTCTCACAATTAACAATATGCTACCTATGTTTTTGAAGCATGTACCTTTTTCTATATTACGATCTTATTGCCACATTTTCTGTTTCAGTGCTGAATATAAAAGAAGAACAAAATATGTACAGAAAAGTTTAAACCCAGAATGGAATCAGACAGTGATTTACAAAAACATCTCTATTGAGCAGGTTTGTTGGGTTTATGTTTAGAATCTACTCATCTTGAACTGGAGTAGTTAAATGATGTCATAAGGGTTGCTGTAGACCATGGTAGGCAACCTTAAAGTGGTTGTATACCCCGCTTTCACATTTTTTCCTACAGGTAAGCCTATAATAAGGCTTACCTGTAGGTAAATGAATATCTCCTAAACCTATACGGTTTAGGAGATATTCACCTTGTAGCCACTGACGTCAGTGGCGCATGTGCTCTGAAGGTTCGGCGGATGCTGCCAGAAAATCAGAGCTCCTTGCCAGAAAGAGGACACATCGCGGCTCTGGCCACTCACAGCGCTGGAGCCACGAACCCAGGAGAGATGCAGAGGGAACATGTCAGCTTCCTCAGAGGGAGGCGATGCTGGCGCTTCATTCTAGGGTAAGTATTTCATAATGAGCTAGCTACTAGCTCATTATGTCTTTGCTTTAGAGTGCCTGCTGCACTTGTAAATGAGTCCTTAGTTGCATTTGGCAGCAGCACGCTTAGGGCTTATTCACACGTAAGTTGGAGGGTGGTAAAACCCTGCAGTTGAGTTGTGGGTTTACCGTCCACAATTCCTACCCTCTTTAGCTGCTAAGGCAGCAGACAATAGCTGTACACATGCCGCAGCAGGAACTAAATCCACTGCTGCTTTTGGTGGGTGCTACTGCCTGCCAATCGAGACACATTCAAGTAAATGGGGCCACTCTACGAGCGCCCCGCAACTGCAGGCTTCTGCCGGGTCCAGAGGGTTAAAGAAGGTGGTGAGAAAGCAACACATCCCTACCTGCTTTAACCCCTTGTTTGCTGTACTGCACAAGATTACAGGACACTTGCAGTGCGGCCTTACTAATTTAAATGGGACATGCTTGATAGGTGCACCCACCAGCCATGACAGGGCATATAACTCCTGCTGCAGCTGCGACATGTGTACACCCCTGGCCACTGCACCTAAAGAGTGTGCGGTTGGGGCGGGGGTGAGAAAATTGTGTCTTAACTATGGAGTTTTTCCAGCCCCCAAACTGCAAATGAAAATGAACCCGTATTGTTCTGAGCCCCCTGTAAGGCTGCTTTCACACTAATGTGGTGCAGTTTACCTGCAGTATTCATAGAGCATATGATATTTAGTGTGATGTCAAGTGATGTGAAGTGTGGTATTACTGGTTTGGTCAATATGTGATAGAACAATTTCAAAATATATTTGTATTATCATTTCTTTTTTGATTAGGGCTAAACTACATGTAAAACACTGTAATCCATTGCTATTGAAAGAGTTTTAGCTGAACTCTAAATATGATCTTTTTTGCATAGTTTCATTGGTCCAGCTTGGACCAATGTAAGTACAGTAAGCATATCTCATACCTGAGGGGGTCACTGGGCAAGCTGAAATCACTGTAGCAGTCAGCGCTATGGCAGAGATAGCAATAATCTTCCAGGTCCTATGTCAAGCAGCTTCCCCTCTGCACATTGACCAGAGGGGATAATTTGTTTGGCACTGCTGCCATTCACAGAATGTCTTGTATTTTTTTTAAATGAACACAAGGTGTTCTCTAATTGGCTGAGGTGGTGAGAAGGGGTGGTGACATCATAATCTCCACCTTGCACAATCAGAGAACACCTAGTATTTTTTTAACATCATATTCACCACACAATAAAAAGGAATATGAGGCAGCGCTGATATCATAAAGTGTCCTTTAGGCCGAGTTCACACTGGTACGACAAGACTGTTGTACGATTGTCATCCTATTTTGCCTTGCCACATCGGTCCTACAATCAGTCCTACTTCCATCCGACTTGAATGAACAGGAATACGATTTTGCTTTGACTTTGATATAGTCCAACTTGTCCTTTGACTAATCAAAACAATCCCAGTGTGACATAAATTCCTTTTCCTGCTGCTGTAATCACCATGCCAGATGTCACAAGTTGGATGGTTAGGACGAGGATCTGACTTTGATCCGACTTCAATGATATTGAATGGGCTAAAAACAGACCAAAGTCAGATCAAAGTTGTGCAGGAACCTTTTCTAAAGTCAGACCAACTTGTGTCGGATCAGTTAAGACGGTTCTTATAGGGAACCATTGATTTATACATGTCATGCGACACGTGCTCCCAAAGTTGGAGCGTATGTCACACCAGTGTGAACCAAGCCTTGGAAATGCAATAAAGTGAACACCTGTGACAAATATCCCCAATGTCCACAGATACTTTTTCCAAAGTTCTTTAAAAGGAACAGATGTGTGTCACCCTGTGTGTCGTATACACCACTCCCCAAAACTTTGTCTCACTCACCAGAAACAAATGCCTATCAAATTAATGATCAGCAAACACGCTTGTGTATAACATCAGGTTATTCACCAGCCACCAGGATCTGAATTTTTAACAGTAGCAGTAGTACTCCATATGAATTACATAAAGAATAGAGAAAAGCGCTCTACATTAAAACGTATAGAGATGTATTGCCCAATATATAAAATCCACTTAAAAATATCAATAAATAAAGGAATTTTAAAATACAATGTTTCCCTTGTGGACATGAGCACCCTCAACTTGTGGCTGAGCACTTGGCGTCCCACCCGGCCTGCATGCGGTGACTTCCACCTCATCACTTGCAGTCAGGGTCTGGCGTCACTTTCATATAACGACATTGTCCAGACAAATGCTGGGAGTGGTGACATACATCTGTTCGTTTTGGAGCACCTTGGAAGAATGTGGACATTGGGGACATTTTTCATGGGTGTTGTTCACTCTATTGCAGTGAACATTTATAAAGGACACTTTATGATTTATACAGCGCTGCCACATATTTATTTTTATTGTGCTGTGAATATGATGTTGAAAAGGTTATTTTTGTTACTAAGGCAGCAGTAGTGACTATGTTAAATTAGCTTGTATATTATTATTTTTGATCTTATTTTATATGTTTTTTAGGTTGCACAGCACTCTTGAATTTGTGATTTATTATACATATTTTATTTTAGGTGTACACACTTAATTAAATTGTGTCCATGGTTATTCCCAGCACGGTGATTACAGAATGTATATTTGATTTAACACCTAGTATTCATTGAAAAAAATACAGGGCATTAAGTGAATGGTGGCAGTGCCCAACAAGTGCCCCCCTGTTGTCAATGTGCAGAGGGGGAGCCAGTCTGCATGGGACATGGAACATTCTGCAGCTATCAATGTAGCAGTACAGACTACTGTAGGGATTGTGAGCTTTCCCAGTTGCCTTATCAGATATGAGCTATGCATACTTACATTGGTTGAAGCTTTTCCAATGTAATTATGTGATAATTTAGAGAGTTCAGCTTTAAACAAGATGGAACAAATGGCTCCCAATTAAGTAAGCTCCAGAGGTACCATGCAGTAGCGATCAATGTAGCATGACTGTACAATGCTTTAATTGTGTTCAGTTTATTGCTTTGAAGTGTCAGTGCTCCTAGCACAGACTGACAAATTTGAAGCTGTATGTGTAGACATATTTGTTTTTTGAACCCTGCGATGTAACAGGTTTTATGGCTGACCTACGTTAATATTTTAGGTAGTACCTGCATTGGTAACTTTGTTTATTGATTATTAATGAAGATTTGCTCACATGGGAGCTGGATGTAGATTCAAATCTGGTATTTGTGTTTTTTTGCTTCAGCAATTTGCACATGTTTGCAACACTGTTCTGGTGGGTAGGACCCGTTGGGAGAAGCCATACCTTAAAAAATTGAATTTGCACACCTGTTTACTAACTGTTCCCTATCAGGGATGATTTTTGCCAAGCACCCCAAGTGTTTCTATATTATTTTTTTTTTTATACATCTGTGCCATGCATAGATCTTGATAATAATAGCTTATCCAAGAGTGAAAAAAAAACAAAAAACTTTTTTTGCAATACCTTACTTTAAAGCGGAGGTTCACCCAAAAATCAACTTTCTGCCATTAGATCCAGCATACTGCTGACATCAGTATGCTGTTTTTTTTTTTTTGTACTTATCGTTTTATCAGCCGTTGTTATCCGGCTCCGAGCGGGGATTTCTGTGGGGAATAGGCGTTCCTAAGCCAAGCAGATTTGATTGACGGGCTGCTAAAGTGCGTCACGCCTTCCGAAAATACCCGAAGTCACACTCGGGTGTTTACGGCGCCTGCCGTGTAGAGCTGACTGCGCAGGCGCCGTAAACACTCGAGTGTCACTTTGAGTATTTTCGGAAGACATGACGCGCTTTAGCAGCCGGTCAATCAACTCCGCTTGGCTTAGGAATGCCTATACTTGGAAGGAATCCCTGCTCGGATAACAAAGGCTGATAAAACGATAAGTACAAAAAAAAAAAAACAGCATACTGCAGATGTCAGCAGTATGCTGGATCTAATGGCAGAAAGTTGATTTTTGGGTGAACCTCCGCTTTAAAGGGGTTGTAAAGGTAAAACAAAATTCCCCTAAATAGCTTCCTTTACCTTAGTGCAGTCCTCCTTCACTTACCTCATCCTTCCATTTTGCTTTTAAATATCCTTATTTCTTCTGAGAAATCCTCACTGTTCTTCTGTCTGTAACTCCACACAGTAATGCAAGGCTTTCTCCCTGGTGTGGAGTGTCGTGCTCGCCCTTCCCTTGAGGGGGGAGGGGGCGAGCAGGAGAGTCAGGATGCCCACTAACACACAGCTCCTTTCTTTATCTGCAACATAGAGAGCGTCCTGACTCTCCTGCTCGCCCCCTCCCTCCTCAAGTGAGGGGGCGAGCACGACACGCCACACCAGGGAGAAAGCCTTGCATTACTGTGTGGAGTTACAGACAGAAGAACAGGAAGTGAGGATTTCTCAGAAGAAATAAGGACATTTAAAAGCAAAATGGAAGGATGAGGTAAGTGAAGGAGGACTGCACTAAGGTAAAGGAAGCTATTTAGGGGATTTTTTTTTTTTTTACCTTTACAACCCCTTTTAACATGAGTGTGAAAAGGTATAAGACAATATGTAAACAAACAATATCTTACTGCAAATTGAAGATTAAAAAGTGAAGCAGTTTGAAAGGTTTATGTAACAAAGTAACATTTAAAAATCAATATTACCAATAAGTCAAACATGACAGGTTCAGTGTTATTGTAAATACAGAAAATATGTAATGTCTTTCAACAAGTTATCAATTTTTTTTTCCATTAATGCCATTACTAATTCCTGTGAAATTGATAGAGTGCTTGTGACAATGTAAAAAATAAAATTAACTGTATTTTGAATTTTAATGCAGCTAAAGAAGAAAACTTTAGAAGTTACTGTATGGGATTATGACAGGTTCTCTTCAAATGATTTTCTTGGTGAGGTAAGCCATTGACACATGAAAAAAGTGGTTCACAACTATGCAATCTCGCTAATCAAAAACAATTTTCAACTTTATTGTCATATCTAACATGGGACAAAAAGTCTTAAAAAGTGACAGTAGTTTAATCTTGTCATTTGTCATAGTGTCCATTCTTTTATATCTTCCCAATTTCTTGCAGTTGTATTATATACAACGTAAGTGGTATGGGGAATACTGCGCTAATGCAAAAAATTAAATATAGCTAAAGGAAAGCCAAGCTGAGACACATACAAAACATGTGAAACCATGCAAAAACAAAATGTAAAGGAATATAAAGTCGCGCTACGTATAATGTGTGGAACCCTCGCCTTGAGGCGATTCAGTTCGCATTTGTAGCGCTATATAAGTAATTCACTCACTCACTCACCCTATGACGGTAGCCAAAAAATGTATATAACAGGTGATATATCAAAAAACTGTGTATCTAGAAACACAAAACATCTATTAGTGACTAGTAATAGTACTTACAAGCACATAAATCTATAGTGATACCAAAATGAATCAGATGTAATTGATACACCACATGCAACACACTAATATAAATATAAAATTTAAATCCTAAAAAATGAATAAAAGTAAAAAAATATACTCAATGAGAGTATAACAAATAAAATCAAAATAAACCAAATATGCACATATGATAATGTGTGCCAAGGCTGGCAACCATGTGAAGGTGAATACACGTATACAGTATATATATATGGTACTCAAACTGGAAATAACATAGGCATGACACATATGTATCCAATATATAATAATTAATAAAGTCACTAATAGGTGTTTTGTGTTTCTAGATACACAAATTGTTGATATATCACTTCTTATATACATTTTTTGGCTACCGTCATAGGGTTCCACTCATTATACTTAGCGCGACTTTCTATTCCTTTACGTATTATATACAACAAATTGAATTAACTGGAAAGTTTGCTAATGATAATTTGCAAACAATAAATATATCTGTGCTTTATATCTGCATTCAATGAATGAGGTATGTTTTCAGGTAAATACTACCAATAAAACATAACTCCAGCTCAAGTACAGTTAATTAGAAAGTGCATATGTATAGTTTTTATATTTTTATATGTTTATGAATATGTTTAAATGTATAAAAATTCCTTTGCTTGTAGGTGTTAATAGATTTATCAAATGCTGCCTTTCTCGACAATATGCCTCGATGGTACCCATTGAAGGAGCAAAGTGAAAGTATTGACCACGCAAAACACTCTGGGCAAAGCAGTCAGCAGTCACCAAAGCCTTCAGTCATTAAAAGCAGAAGTCATGGAATTTTTCCAGATCCATCTAAAGGTAACACATTATAATATTGTGAGGAATAGGAATACACAACCTGGCCACAAGCATGGGAACTAGCAGTATGAAGGCACACAGCAAGGGTCTACCTATTTTGTGTACTTAATACAGTTGGTGAGTCTTGCTATGCTGTAAAGGGGCTAGTAAACCTGTACGGCTGACAGTTAATCAGCTGTTTGGAAGTCCTTAAAGCGGAGCTCCACACAAAAATGGAACCTCCGCTTTTCAGAACCCTCCCCCCCTCTGGTGTCACATTTTGCACCTTTCAGGGGGAGGGGAGTGCAAATACCTGTATAATACAGGTATTTGCACCCACTTTCGGGCATAGACCCCCGCAGAATCTGCGGGGTCTACAACACTTACCCCCCGAAAAAGTGTGGTAGTGGAGGGGGGAGGGTGCTCCGCTTTAAATTTGCTTCCAAGACAGAAGCTATACCTAAAAGAATAGGGATGAGGTATGGATTCGCTGCTACCATGAGTTTGGGAGTGTAAACCTGTGGGTTTTTTCAAACCATAATGCACTGCATTATGTTTGAACTATGGTTCAAAAAGAAGGGCCTCAGTATAAAAGGTTGGCACAGAGCAGCCATAGTGTAAGTATATTGGAAGCTTCTGTAGGGAAAGCATAAAAAAGGCTGACAAACACAGATTTGTGTCATTTAGGAAACTGTACACTAATTCTAATTGCTAGCTCTTTAGGCAATCAACCCCTTTGGCTTTCTTATTCGTATTATAGGGGGGCTTTTTGTGTCTTTCATTTTATGTTGTGGTTGATTTGGGGTCGCAAGGCTTCCTCTAAAGAAAACAAGTATTTTGTTTCAGTGTGTCAGTATTTGGGGGCTATCATTTATTTGGAGAGTATATTTATTTTTATTTTATGTTGATAGGGGTTGTATTATAGGGTAACCTGCTTTGATTTTCAGCAAGGTTTTCCTTAAAAAAAATGGGCGTTTGTTTCAGGAAGAATGTTTCTGGGGATATACAGTAATGTTTTTTTATTGTATGTTGATAGGACCTTTTTTAAGCTGATTTTTTTTCTTTTTTATGTTGCAAGACCTCTCTTTAAAACAATAACTTGTATTTCAGGGTTGAGTATTCAGGGGTGGCATTTAGCTATTCTTTAAGCTGCCTTTTGTTTTCAAAATATCACTGCATCATTTGAAAGGGAAAAAAATAAGATTAGTGTGTTATAACCTATTATCTCTGAATAAAACTGTCCTGCCACTTGTCAGCTGTACACTGATGTGTCCTCTGCTGTATCATAGCGCTTGTAAAACACCAGCCTGTCCTCTTTGTGCCTAGTACATTTGGGCCTAGCTGTGCTATTTATGTTTTAATAGTTTGTATTAAAGTTTTGCAGTAAAACTAACAAATACAACGTCTTTCAACATGAAATACCTTTTACATCAGGGTTACATGGTAGCGAGCCGTTACAGTCTAGGAAAACTCCTCCTATAGCATACATAACCCATTAGCAGAAAATAAACAACAATTGATGTTTCTTAATAAACTTCAAGAAAGTAGAGGAGAGAAAGGTAAAACAAAAAAGAGAGAAACAATCCCACGGGGGGGGGGGGAAGAAAAAAGAATCAGTAGAGTGGAGGAGAGGGGGGGAGGGAGAGGGGTGAGGCTCTGTACCTCTTAAAGCGGGAGTTCACCCATTTAAAAAAAAAAAAAAAAATCTCCCCTTAGCTTCCTGCTCGTTCGGTCTAGGGGAATCGGCTATTTATATTAAAATATGAGCAGTACTTACCCGTTTTCGAGCTGCATCTTCTTCTGTCGCTTCCGGGTATGGGTCTTCGGGAGCGGGCGTTCCTTCTTGATTGACATTCTTCCGAGAGGCTTCCGACGGTCGCATCCATCGCGTCACTCGTAGCCGAAAGAAGCCGGACGTCGGTGCGGCTCTATACTGCGCCTGCGCACCGACGTTCGGCTTCTTTCGGAAAATCGTGACGCGATGGATGCGACCGTCGGAAGCCTCTCGGAAGCCTGTCAATCAAGAAGGAACGCCCATTCCCGAAGCCCATACCCGGAAGCGACGGAGAGGATGCGTCTCGTAAACGGGTAAGTACTGCACATATTTTAAAATAAATAGCCGATTCCCCTAGTAATAACGAGCAGGAATCTAAGGGGGAAAAGTGCCCTCTAAGGGTGAACCCCCGCTTTAAAGCAGTCTACGGTAGTCCACTACATTGTGATCATTCTAGGATCATTGGTCAGGTAACTGATCCAAGGGTCCCAGACTTTGTGGAACAATTTCATCTTGTCCTGTGCGATTGCAGTTAACCGTTCGTTCAACATAAGCCAAGACAGTTTATGTCTAAGTTGATCGAATGGTAAGGCCGCTGACCTCCAATTTCTCGCTATAGTTATTTTAGCTGAGATAAAAATAAATGTAATGAGCCGTCTTTGGGATCCGGATGCTTCAGGTACTCTGCCCCCCAGGAGCGCATGTTTTGCAGATTTAACCAAATTGATCTGGGTGAGGGTGTAGACGAAATTATACACCCTGATCCAGAATCTCCTGACCCTAGGGTATGTCCACCACACATGATAGGTGGATCCCACCTGGCCGCAACCCCTAAAGCACTCCGGAGTGGCCCCAGCACAACGGTGGCCAATCTGTCCGGAACCATATACCATCTAAATAAGACTTTGTAGTTAGCCTCTATAATGGAGGTGTTAATGAGTGAACGAGATGTGGATTCCGACAACCTATGCCACTCATCAACCTCAAGAGTTTCCTGAAGATCCTGCTCCCATTGAAGCATATAGCTCAGAAATGTGACCTCTGACTTTATCAGATTACCTCCACAAACTCTCCATGGTACTCATAGTTGTTAGATCACCTTTACGGGCAACACTTTGTAGAAAATGGTATAATTGAGCATACCTAAAACGTTCAGTGACTGGCATTTGATATTTGTCTACTAACGTTTGTTCCAATAATATCCCTTTATGGTCACAAAGATCAGCTATTCGTATTAAGCCCTTGTTAGTCCACCATTCAAACACAGAGGGAGTGAGGCCCGGGGTGAAATCTCTGTTTTTCAATAGAGGGGTTAGCGGGCCGTGGGGGGATTTAAATTTTCGGGACCTTAAAAGTCTGTCCCAAATTTCTAGTGAAAAAGAAAGAGTAGGGCAGAGTATGATCGGTCTCTCCTTCATAGGGAGCCACATAATATAAGAAATAGGTTCAGGACGACAGGAATATGATTCCATAGTCATCCAAATGGCTGCAGGCTTTTGGGAATGACACCTTATTAGTTGGGCTAGCTGGGCCACATGGAAGTATTTTATCAGATCAGGCAGTCCCAGACCCCCTCTTTGTTTTGGAGTGTACAATGTTCCCTGATTCACCCTAGGCCTCTTATCACCCCATATAAACTGCATCATTTTGTTTTGGAATGTTTGGAGGTCAGATCGAACTAGAGACACAGGCAAAGTACAAAATAAGTATAAAACCTTAGGTAAAATATTCATTTTTATTGAGTGTAGTCTGCCGAACCACGATGGGGGGTGAATCTGCCACCTAGCTAAGTCCTCAGTCAGGCGTTTGAACAAGGCAGGGTAGTTCCTTCTATACAACAATTGAATGGACGGGGTCAAACTTACTCCAAGATAGGAAAGAGCCTCTGACTCCCACCGAAATTGGTACGTTCGTTCAAGTGTCTCCTGGGTAGATTGCAGTAAAGAGAGATTTAGTGCCCTGGACTTGTTATGATTAATTTGTAGGCCCGAGATCTCCCGAGAATGGATGCAAGATAGCGTATAAGTTAGGGAGAGAGGTAATAGGTGATCACACTGTCCATAAAAGGTAATCTGCAAAGATTAAGCACTTATGCTTACTGTCTCCAAAGACAGTGCCACTGACATCTGGGCTCATGTGGATCCTGATTGCCAAGGACTCTATTGCCAGGACAAAGAGCAACGGGGATAACGGGCAACCCTGCCTAGTTCCCCTCCTAATAACAAAAGGCGGGGACGAATATCCTCTAAGCCTTAACGACGCTGAAGGAGAATCATACAGCATCCGCAGGAGAACCAGAAAGCGCTCGCCAAAACCAAAACGACGTAACACGTCAAATAAATGCTCCCAGGAGAGGGAATCGAACGCCTTCTGGATGTCCAACGATAGCAGCATTCCCTTCCGTGGTCCCCCGCCATCCCAGTCTGACTGGATAGCCGAAATTAAATTTATAATCCTACAAGTCTGATCAGAGGCCTGACGATTCGGAACGAAGCCTGCCTGATCTGGATGTATGTAATTTGGAAGGAAGGAATTCAATCTAAAAGCTAACACTTTCGTTAATATCTTTAGATCTGTATTGATCAAGGAGATCGGGCGGGAGTTAGCACAATCTCCATGATCTTTTCCCGGTTTTGGAATAACATGCAAGTACGCTGCATTTTCATGGTCGGGAACTGCATTTCCCCTTCTCAAGTCATTAAAATAGGAACATAAATGAGGTGCAAGAATCTCTGTGTATTTCCTATAATAATGGCCAGTGAAGCCATCTGGTCCCGGAGCTTTGGATGGATGGATAGTTTTAATAGCTGCCTGAATTTCAGATACCGTAAATTCTTCATCCATTAATTCCCTATGAGCCTGGGTAAGTTGGGGCAGTTGTAGGTCATGGAAAAACTGTTCTGCTTTAGATGTCGCATAATTAGGTGGTGGGCTATAAAGTTTAGCATAGAATTTTTGAAATTCTCTGAGAATGGATTCAGGGTTCTGAGTGGGGTGTCCAGTAGGCAGTCTCAATTTAGGTAGCGTCGGAATGTATTGTCGAGGTACTAATTTCCTAGCCAGCATAGTGGTGGGTTTGTCGCCCATTGTGTAGTATTTATGCTTAGACCATGCTTGGGTGGTCAGACTAAGATTTAGTGCCAGTCTTGCCTCATCAATCTTGTATCTAATGTCGGTCTGGGGAGTTCTACGCTGTTCCTCCAGTAGTTCGTCTAAGTCTGCCTCCAATTGTTTAACTGTTTGCTCGCGGTTTCTTTTTAATCTGGCCGCCATTTGTATTAATCTACCCCGTATCGTGACATTGTGAGCCACCCAGTTAATGGCTGGAGAGGTGTCTGAGGGTTTATTCGTCTCAAAGTAATCCTGTATATCCTTTTCAATCTCAGCATATAGTAAGGGGTCATTCAATAAACTTGCATTAAGTCTCCATGAAGAGGGGCCAGATTTAGACCAAAGTCCCTTGACGGATAGCTTAATCGGAGAATGGTCTGACCACGGGGTGGATAGTATTTTAACCGACGTTATGTACGGAAGCAAGGGGGTGCGCAGTAGGATGTGGTCTATCCGGGAATAGGTGCGATGTACCCGTGAGAAGTGAGTGTAATCTCTAGCTGTGGGATTACATTCCCTTCAGGCATCTATCAAGTCGTAAAGGTGAAGTAGGCGCGCAACCCTGTTACTGTCAGTCGGTGGTCTTTTAAGGATTGGTTTGGCAGGGTCAGACTTGTCCATTACCCTATCTAACAGGATATTGCTATCCCCACCCAGGATCACCTGTCCCTGTATCTTGGGCATCGACACTCTAAGCATTTTGCTAAAGAATTCAACCTGTCCCGTATTTAGGGTATAATATGATATAAAGGAGACCAATTGATCATGGAGGCGACCAGCCACCATCACGTATCTGCCCCCCTTGTCCTTTACCACTGTGAGGGGCGTGAAGGGAGTCCGCTTAGAAAAGCAGACCGCCACACTACCCCGCTTGGCAGGGCCGCAGGCCAAGTAGAATTGTGGGTATTTCACATTCAGATATCTAGGGGCCGATGTCTTACAAAAATGGGTCTCCTGCAATAGGAGGACATTCGCTTTTTGTTTTTGGTAAAATTGGAAAGCTTTGGTTCTTTTAACGGGTGAATTAAAACCATGCACATTATGAGTGATGATCGAATAATCTGTGGGATAACCACTAGCCATCGTGGTAGGGCAGAGCACTCTTACCTTGTGTCAACCTGGGCGAGCATGAAGCAGCTGGAGCAAGCGACCGTAGCTTCACTGAGAACCAGGACCAGACAATCACTACGGAGCACAGAGTCAAAACTTGAAAGGGCAGGGAAGAGTCAGGAAGAAAAAGAGAAGAAAAAAACAAATAAACAAGAGTAAAATAAACATGCCTATAACACTAACTGTAAACCTGAGACAGTTAGCAACATTTTGGGGAAAAACCCCAACCGGATACAACGTCCAGATACGTATATGCAAGGGTACCCTCCTTCGTAGAGGAGATGTAGTCTCGCAACTGGATGGCATGAATAGCCGCCCCGACCCAAATTATTAAAACCTCTAATACAGGTCAGCAAGGAATAACCATTTATGGAATACAGTCCAGTTTCAGCAAAAAAAAAACACCCATTCATCCCTCTTGTCTTTTCCATTTCCTTCTCCTACAAAAAATATATAACGGGGGCTAACACAACATTATGCTTTCAAAGTTTCCAGCCAATCGCAGGCCTAGACCAGCCCGAGATGAATGTTTTTATAGAAAAAAAAATGTCTCTAACCCCTCTAAAAATATATAATAAAAAAAAAAAATGAAGAAACACAGACAAAAGAAAAACTATCGATCAACTCTTCTGGTTACGCCAGGAACTGCACTTCTTACTTGAAACCCATAGCTGTGCTATTTAAAATGATACTGCTGCTTGTCAATTTTACACTGCTGTTTCATCTGCAGTCTCTTGATTCTTGTAGTAAAACACCTGACTGTACTATTTTTCTCTTCCACATTTCAACCAATTCTCCTTCCTTAAAATGTTCTACTCTCCAATGTTATACTGCTGTATTATCTGCAGTCTCCTAATTCTTAATAAGTGTTTAATAGCACATGGCCAGTGGCAGGACCGTTTTTCATCAGCAAGAACAGGGATAGCTGCACCAAGCTACTGGCCAATTTATATGTGCAGCTATTATCTACCTATGTTTTTTACATTTTTTTTGCAGTGGTAAATGTCCCATGGCAATGCCCAGCCTGCCATACCTTTTTTGACAGTAATTTGCCTATTAGACCTAAAATTTGTCCGAATGTACTAACAGGATTTACTGCCTAATAGACTTCAAAGGGATTCACTAAGTTCGTGTTCACCAAATTTCAAAAAGGACTTTGCAAACTTGTGAATCAAACATAGATTCACTCATCGCTAATGTGCAATTGTACTTTTTATATAAACATACTTGTAAACTTCAGCCCAAATCACTATGTTGAATACAAGGATGCACACCATGACATCACTTTCTTCAAAAATCTTTATTAAACAGAACAGTGCACAACCAGACCCCTGCCTATGAGGCCCACTCCTCTAACACATGTTACCCATTTATTGGGGATCTGGATGTGCACTGATCTGTTAAATATATATTTTTTTGAAAGTGACATCATCAAAGTGTGACTTTGCTTTCAAAATAGCGTTTGTATGAAGCTGAAACAGACTCCACAGACTACAGCAAGGGACAGTACTCACAGCTTGGCAGCAGCAATAACTTTGGAGTTTCTTTAATAGTACTGCCCAGTAACATAAGATATTCATAATAGAAATTACTACATGTTTCATTCAGTTTTGAAGATTATTTGAAAGAATAGTCAACAATACAATGTATCATGTTTTGTAGATATTGAATAACAAAATCAATACAAAGTATTCAATGTTAAACCTGTTTTATTGTTTTCCACTACTAGATATGCAGGTTCCCACTATAGAAAAATCTCATAGCAGCCCTGGTAGCTCAAAGTCATCCTCTGAGGGACACCTCCGTTCACATGGACCATCACGTAGCCAAAGTAAAGGCAGTGTCACTCAGACCCACCTTGAAGATGCTGGAGCAGCCATCGCTGCTGCCGAAGCAGCTGTCCAACAGCTTCGCCTTCAACCAAGTAAAAGACGCAAATAAATTCCTCAGCATGGCAGCTTAATGTTCATCTGTTGCCTTTCCTGCTGTTTCCCCTTGTTGACCATTATTTGTTGTCACTACTTGTTCACCTTGTTAAATGTCCTTTATTGTGAAAATTGTGTCCACATTTAATATGTGTTACCTAACTTTTTGTTTACTGATACTTAATGAAACTGGCTGTTTCCTCATTGGTTCATACTACCATCAAAGTGTTTTCATCTTGTATATTGTCTGTTATGCCCCATAGTGTTGATTACTTGTTCAACTTCTGTGGGTTTAGTCTTCATTACTGTTTTTTTTTAATTAGTTTGAGAATCATAAAGTTGAGAACATTTTATACATACATATTCCCTTTTGCATCATCTACATTTAAACATTTATTCATTAACAAATATTTTAAGAAAACCTATGTATGTGATCGCTACAGTATAACCATTGGCTACACCAGACCAGTCATAACACCAAATCGCATTATTGTAAAGACAAATTCTCATACCATTCTAAGTGAATGCGTATTATCACCGCATGCTCATACATATATTCCTAATATGTAAAAAAAATTAAGTGTATTTATGTATTTTGACATTGTAGAATTACTGTCTAGAGTCTAGATTGTTTATCTTATCAAGATCAAACTTTTTGTTTGTGGTACAGATGAAAAAGAAGCTCTATAGATAGGCACGCATAAAGTTGTCAAATAAAGGGTAAATTCTACTTAGCAAAAAAATCTACAGTGTGATACAGTATGTACAGGGCTGGAACTATGTCCCATAATTGTTAAAACTTAGCTTTCTAACAGAAATATTTATTATCTTTTTAAACAGTGCATATCAATGGTATGTTACACTGCAAAAATAGATTGAGGTTGGTCACCACTAACAATTTTCAGTTTAAGGGAGTCTTGCATAGTTAAAATAGCCATGAGATACATTGTAAATTAACATGTTTTTTTGTATTGTATTATAAAAGTCATTCAATATAATGTACATAATATTATTAAAGTGTCAGTTGGATATTAAAAAAAAGACAGTATTGTAAAAATAATATCAGTTCTGTAAAATGTAACAGACATTTTGATGTAAGGGCTTAATGTATATGAAATCATTTGAAACAAAGGAAGGTATAGACCATACTTAGTGATACTAGTTACATGGAAATATGTTCTCAAAAATAAAAAAATAAACACTTTAGTTGGTCATATGAGGCAGTAATCAGAGTCAGGATTTCTTTTGAAATTCCCTCATATTTGTTGAAGTTGCTAAAGCATAAAGTTGTATTTATCATTTACAGTGAGGCAACCTGGCCAATGTAGACTTTAACTGTGGGACATAACATGTTTAAATTTTACAGCAGGGTATTCCCATTTATTAAAATGTAGTTGGCAAATTAGGGAAGATAGTGGTAATATTTTTTACATAGTCACCTGACTCTGATCAGTATGGTTAAATGTCTGGTTGTACAAACTCACAGCTAAAATTACAACCAATCATTGGTATAATCCATGTCACAGTGGACTATGCAACAGATTTCTGATTATTTGCCTGTTATTTTCAGATATGTAAACAAAGACCAATTATAGAGACAGCAATATTAAACACTGAAACTATGATTCCTTATGTTAAAGCAAGCACTTTTGTTGTAAATAATAATTTGCTTTTGTTTTAACCTTATGGTATAGCTATTTATATTTATGCATCAACAGAAACAAGAAATCCATTTCCTAAACAGCGCTATTGTAATGTTATGGAATATGACTTGTTCTTACAATCAGGAGCCCAGAGTTTTTCGCTTAAGTGAATGAAAATTTTCTAAGAGACATACTTGTGTTTGTCACAGAAATTTGTTATTGCATGTCTTCTCACAGGATTAGAACCATGGTGGGAAACATTTTAAACCAATAAAAAGAAACAGCCAGTTTTAAAGCCCCTTAATGCTGTGCATGTGGTGTCTCTTTTGATGTTAAAAACACTACCTATCTGAATACAGAAAAGAACACTTCTGTTTGCATGAATAACATTTAAGCTGGTTCCATCTGAGGATACATACTATGGGTTTCCATTTCACCCACACTGCCACAGCAGCACATAAAAGCGATAAGTGTAATTATGCCAGGAAGCAGCATAGACACAGCATAGCAGGAGTACTCCCAATTCAAAGAACTCAGTCTGACAATCTGCCTTCACCAGCAAATGACAGCAAAGACCAAAGCCAGCTTGCACTCAAGAAGGTGATGTCTGATGGGTCCGTCAAGGCTGAAGGTAAAGAGTGATATTACTATCTGTCATAAAATTTACTAACTGATTGCTGTTTCCCTATACAGGCAGTCCCGAGTTATGAACACCCGAGTTACGAAAGACTACTACTTACAAACTGCCTCAAATGCTGGCCACTTGTGCTCCATGATGGTCCTGGATACCTCCGAGCACCTCCAAACACATCCCACACTGCAGTACTACATGTACTGCATGGCCAGAAGAGCCCCAGACAACATAACAAGCGCCCGGAACATCCCATATCCATGCACAGGCGGAAGTTACACTTACAAATGCAGTGTTCCGACTTACGAACAAATTCCACTTATGAACAAACCTACAGTCCTTATTGTGTTCGTAACTTGGGGACTGCCTGTAGTAAAATCACTGCTATGATATCAACAACATTGCAAGTTCTTGTGAAAATAAAATGTATTTTCAGGAAAGGCCCACTTTTAAAGAGCATGGGGCAGATCCACAAAGATCTGCCCCGGCGCATCGTATATGAGATACCCTACGCCGCCGTACCTTACCTGGCTTTGGTTCGAATCCATAAAGATTTTGCGCCATAAGTTACGGCGGCGTAGTGTATCTCAAGCGGCGTAACGGCGCGGAATTCAAATGCGGCGAGTAGGGGGTGTGTTTCATTAAAATGAAGCGCGTCCCCGCGCCGAACGAACTGCGCATGCGCCGTCCCTAAATTTCCCGCCGTGCATTGCGCAAAATTACGTCATTTTTTTTAACAGACGTGAATTACGTCCATCCCAATTCACGAATGACTTACGCAAACAAAAAAAAATTCAAATTAAACGCGGGAACGATGGCCATACTTAACATAGCAGGTTTAACTATACGCCACAGGATAGCAGCTTTAACTATACGCCGGAAAAAGCCGACTAGAGACGACGTGAAAAAATGCGACGGCCTCTCGTACGTTCGTGGATCGTCGGAAATAGTTAATTTGCATACCCGACGCGGAAAACGACGGGAACGCCACCCAGCGGACGACGAAGAATTGCATCTTAGATCCGAAGGCGTACGATAGACGTACGCCTGTCGGATCTAACCCAGATGCCGTTGTATCTTGTTTTGCTCTGTGGATCTGCCCCCATATATAGCAGTTCTGTTTTAATTTCATGTTTTTTTCATATGGTAAAACTTAGGGAACATAAAGGTTGATTTAGTAAAACTGGAGAGTAGAAAATATGGTGCAGCTGTGCATTATAGCCAATCAGTTTCTAACTTCAGCTTGTTCAATTAAGCTTTGACAAAAACACCAGATTTTGCACTCTCCAGTTTTAGTCAATAAACCAAATAGTTTTTGCCTGCACAGACTGTTGGCATCTCTCTACTCTTGATATGTCACGCTGATGGGTTCTTACAGGTTTCCCTGTAAATTGAAGTTAAATTCAATACCGTGTTTCCAAATTACTGCAACAATGTTAAAACCCAGGTTGTTAATGTGGGCTGGACTGCAAAAGACCAATGGGGGTTTCATATCACTATACTATTGAATGTTAAAGCCTATTACAAATGGTCATATAGTATTTATGCAGGATCATTTTGGCAGTAAGATCCTGCATAAAAAGTCATCCATACTGCATTTAAACTCATAAAGACATACAGTGGGGATCGAAAGTTTGGGCACCCCAGGTAAAAATTTGTATTAATGTGCATAACGAAGCCAAGGAAAGATGGAAAAATCTCCAAAAGGCATCACATTACAGATTAGACATTCTTATAATATGTCAAAAAAAGTTAGAATTTATTTCCATCATTTACACTTTCAAGATTACAGAAAACAAAAAAATGGCATCTGCAAAAGTTTGGGCTCCCTGCAGAGTTAATATCTTGTACTGCCCCCTTTGGCAAGTATCACAGCTTGTAAACGCTTTTTGTAGCCAGCCAAGAGTCTTTCAATTCTTGTTTGAGGTATCTTTGCCCATTCTTCCTTACAAAAGTCTTCCAGTTCTTTGAGATTTCTGGGCTGTCTGTCACGCACTGCTCTTTTAAGGTCTATCCATAGATTTTCAATTATGTTGAGGTCAGGAGATTGTGAAGGCCATGGCAAAACCTTCAGTTTACTTCTCTTGATGTAACCCCCGTGGATTTTGAGGTGCGTTTAGGATCATTATCCATTTGTAGAAGCCATCATCTCTTTAACTTCAGCTTTTTCACAGATGGCATCAAGTTTCCATCCAAAATTTGCTGAAATTTTATTGAATCCATTTTTCCTTCTACTCGTGAAATGTTCCCTGTGCCACTGGCTGCAATACAACCCCAAAGCATGATTGATCCACCCCCATGCTTAACAGTTGGGCAGAGGTTCTTTTCATTAAATTCTGTGCCCTTTCCAAACGTACCTTTGCTCATTCCGGCCAAAAATTTATATTCTAAACTCATCGGTCCACAGAACTTGTTTTCAAAATGCATCAGGCTTGTCTATATGTTCATTTACAAAGTTCAAACACTGATTTTTGTGGTGAGGAGGTAAAAGAGGTTTTCTTCTGATGTCTCTTCCATGAAGACCATATTTGTACAAGTATCTCTTTATAGTGGAATAGTGTACCACAACTCCAGTGTCTGCCAGATCTTTCTGGAGGGATCGTGCAGTCAAACGTGGGTTTTGAATTGCTTTTCTCACAATCCTGTGAGCTGTTCTGTCTGATATTTTTCTTGGTCTTCCAGATCTTGCTTTAACTTCCACTGTTCCTGATGACTGCCATTTCTTAATTACATCCTGAACAGAGGATATTGACATCTCAAAACGCTTTGCTATCTTCTTATAGCCTTCTCCAGCTTTGTGAGCATCAACTATTTTCAGTTTCAGTTTTCTAGACAACTGCTTAGAAGAGCCCATGGTGCTGATTGTTGGGGCAAGGTCAGATGAGTCTGGGCATTTAAAACCTTTGAGGTTGACATCACCTGGTCTTCCCAGACAATGATTGAGAACAATCCATGACACTGGCAGGTCTTAGCTTTGCAAAGGGGGCAGTGCATGATATAAATTCTGCAGGGTGCCCAAACATTTGCAGATGCCATTTTTTTGTTTTCTGTAATTTTGAAAGTGTAAATGATGGAAATAAAATCTAACTTTTTTTGACATATAAGAATGTCTTATCTGTAATTTGATGCCTTTTGGAGATTTTTCCATCTTTCCTTGGCTTTGTTATGCACATTAATACAAATCTTTACCTTGGGTGCCCAAACTTTCGAACCCCACTGTACTGTAAATGTGCTTATGTCCATATTAGTTGGACTTGTGCACTATGCATCTGTGCCACTGATACTTATTGTTTACATGTAGAGCCTGAATGCATTCAAGTGGTGGCAACCTAAGTGCAGAATGACTTTGGATACAGTCTTTCTGTACCCGCGCTAACCACTGCATGAATGACTCTTTCAAGTTTCAGATGTAAACATCAAGGGCCAGATCCACATACAAGTAGATTGGCGCAGCGTATCAGAGATACACTACGCCGCCGTACCTTACCTGGTGTTCTTTCGAAACCTCAACGATTTTGCGCCGTAAGTTTCTGGCGTAGTGTATTTCTGGCGGTGGATTTCAAATTGGGCGCCGTGCATTGCGCTAAATGACATCGCTAGGACGTCATTTTTTTAACTTAGACATGAGTTACGTCTATCCCGATTCACGGACGACTTACGCAAAAACAAAATTCAAATTTCGACGCGGGGACGACGGCAAGTCTATGTATACGCCGCAAAATACCAGCTTTAACTATACACCGGAAAAAGCAGACTACAGACGATGTTACAGAATGCGACGGCCGCGCATACGTTCGTGGATCGTCGTAAACCGCTAATTTGCATACCCGGCGCGGAAAACGACACAAACTCCACCCATTGGACGCCGAAGTATTGCATCTAAGATCCGAAGGCGTACAGAGCCGTACGCCTATCGGATCTTACCCAGATGCCGTCGTATCTTGGTTTGAGGATTCAAACTAAAGATACGACGCGGGTAATTTGAAAGTACGCCGGCGTACTTGTTCTGTGGATCTACCCCCAAGTGTGTAATCAGCAGGGGCAGCACAGGAGCAGAGTGACCTCAGCCTTCAGTTGTTCAGAATGACTGAAGCTGAAGTCATTCTACGTTGGGAATTGCACACTATTCATGATGGCCCTGAGAAACAGTGGCAGTATATAGGGTCCATTTGTGCTGTATGTATGTGAACAATAGCACACATGTTTACACAGACAAAAATACAATCCAAATTGGACCGTGAACACAGATTTTTTTTTAGATTTGGATTACGAATCTAAACAGTGTGGACCAAAATGGACCAATGTGAATGGGCTATAACACACAATACTGCTGCATTAAGATCTGTATAAAATATGGCCCTGGGGACAGTCAATTGTATGTCCACATATGTGTATCATTTTATTAAAGAGAACTGCAATACAAAAACATAATTTCAAACTCCTCATGGAAGGCATACTTAAATATTTTTATTATCTTATCTGGCTCTGAGCTGCCAGCCAACCATCATGTGATAAGGCATACTTCTAAACAAATAGTACAATTATAATTGATTTAATACAGGACACTTTCACCGCCTTCCTGCGCAGGCCAATTTTCAGCTTTCAACACTTTCACACTGTGAATGACAATTGCATGTAAAACTGTACCTTGATGACATTTGTATCATTTTTTTGAGACGGATGGAGATTTCTTTTGGTGGTATTTAATCCCCACTGGCTTTTTTTTTTGCTAAACAAATGTAAAAAACAACAAACATTTTGAAGGAAAAAAAATTGAGGATTTTTTTTTTTTAATTTCTGTTATAAAATTTAGCCAATAAGTAATTTGTATTCTTCACTGATTTGTGCTGATGAGGTTACACTGATGGGTATTGATTGGCTGCACTGATGGGCCTGCACTGATGGGCATTGATGAGGCTGCACTGATGAGGTGGCACTGATGGCCACTGATAGACCGCACTGATGGACCCTTATGAGGTTGCACTGATAAGGAAGCAGTGATGTTAACTGATAGGGGGTACTAATGAATACTGATATGCTGCACTAATGGGCACTGATATGCTGAACCTATGGGTACTGATTGGCAATGATGGGGCTGCACTTATAAGAACAGGAAAGCTGGTTATCAGCTTTCCTTTCCCCACATAGGGGGTTACTTACTAAAATTGCATTGTGCAAAATCTGGTGCAGCTGTGCATAGAAAACAATCAGCTTCCAGGTTTTATTGTCATAGCTTAATTGAACAAGCTGAAGTTAGAAGCTGTTTGGCTACCATGTACAGCTGCACCAGATTCTGATTGCACAAGGTTTAGAAAATCCCCCCCCCCCCATAGTGACAGAGGAAATGAAATGCAAATAACCGTCATTTGTTTACATGGGATCAGCTGTGATTGGACACAGCTGATCACATTGTAAAGAGACAATGATCACCACTAATCACCGATCTGCGTGCCCCTGAAAGTTTGCACAAGTGGCATGAACGGGATCACATCATATGACATCCACCCTAAAGGAGGAGAGTGCCGCCTAGCTGTCCGTGTGCTATAGGCTAGGCGGGAACTGGTTGTAGGCTAGACAGAAACCCCCCACAAATTTCGACAGAGAAAAAATAATAATGTATTTAGAACAGATATAAAGCTGAAATCCCCACACATTTTCAAGTACAAAATGTGTTGATTGAAAACTGTTTGTACTTAGGAAAAAAGATCTTTTGACAGGGCACATCTACAGAAGCACATCATTTTTCTGTAATTTAAGGAAGCTGCCTTTATCCCTGTAAATATTCCAGAGAAAGTCATAGCATGTGCATAACGCACACCATTCATTTAGAAAACAGAAACAAAATAATGATTAGAAAACCAACATTCATTTATGAAAAATACATACAAAAAAAATAAGGCCGCATTACAGAAAACCATTATAGATATTCAGCTGTAAGACCAGACATCCAAAGTGCATTTAAGAGCTTCTTGCCAACTTTTACATCTCTACAGAACAAAATGAACCACAAAGTTTACCCTCACAGGTGGTGTCAGAACACAAAATTGAAGACTTGTAGCCTCCTGTCTGTTCACCAGTTAGTCAGCACCAACACGCCAGAAAAGCAGTGGGTCACCCTCAAATTGCGATTTTTGGCCTGAGACAACCACCTTAAGGGAGCATAGTCTGTTATTAATTGAAAGTGACATCCCAGAAAATATCACCACAGAGAATCCAGGCGCCACTTAATGTCCAAACACTCTAGCTCCACAATGCTATAATGTCTCTTTGTTGGTGTCCGCTTTCAACTTAAAAAGACCAGTGGTATTCTTCTCTATCAACCTTCTTTCGACAGGACAGCCCTAAATCACCAGCCATACACTTGAGACATCATTTTGTACCACAGTTCTTGTTTAAAACATGGAGATACAAGGACTGGCTGTTTGCATGGAGCCTGCTTAAAATCTTCTTCAACCACTGTATTTCATATATATTTATATATATATATATATATATATATATATATATATATATATATATATATATATATATATACTGTATATACTGTATACACACATATATATGTATATATATATATAAAAAAGCATATATAAAATAAAAGGGGGCAGTGTTAACGTGTGGGTGTCTAACTGTGAATAGCACTTAAAGCCATTGCAAAGGGATATGACAGTTTGGATAACAAAGTTACGTTTTTCAAAGATGATTATTTTAGACCATACATAAGCAGCAGCAATACAACTTAGTAAGATTACCTAATGTACTGATTTGTATGTCACATCAACAGGCAAGTGTCAGAGGGGCACAATGATCATTTCCATCATTGTGATAAAATATGTAATTCCTCTGTATACTCTTACAGACTTAGTAATCGTATATTAATAAAGTATATAAACATTGCAATCTGTAGGTTTAACATGCACAAGAAGGAGATTGGTGATATAACAGATCATAAATATAAACTGTATATTTACATCAGCGTTCTGTATTTGTGGCTGTTATTGTAAGTCTTTTGCAAGGTCTTTAGGAGTTGTATATGTTTCTTATGTTTTATTATGTTGCATTGTTTTAGATATCATCATTTAATCCAGTTGTCTATAATTCAACATTTGCCTTTTTTTGTACAGCACAACCAACTGCTCACAAGACTACTGAATCTACTGTTTCTACAACTTCATCAGTCAACAGCTATGTCAGTGGGTACAACACGGAGACTGATGGCAACAATACACAGGGAGATAACAATCTGTTCCAAGTCCCCAGAATGTAAGTCTTATTTGCTTCTTTGTAAGGCCGACCATTGACGGTTCGAATCTCAGCTCGTTTAGCAGGAACTGGCCGAGACTCGAACCATGTGTGGGCAGTCTGAATGTACCAAGTTGATCAATCAACTTGGGTACAACCAGCCTGTCGGATTCACTTGTAATTATAACTATTGGCTGCTATAGGTGCTAGTAGGGTCAGGGGGAAGCCGGCAGAAGACAATTGATCAACAGGAGAAAGCAGCTATCACATGAGTGAGATGTTCGAATGGGTAACTAGTACTTCGTGAGGACATCATTTTAGATTTTATTGTAATGTTTATCTGAAATAGGTTTTTGAGGCAGCTTTCACATGTACTGTATGACTGTATTCAGGGCAGTTTGTTTGCAGTCCTATACAATTAACACTGGAATAGATAGAAAAAAACAGTTAGTCTGAGATACATGCAGATAACATGTATATTATATACTGTATCTTTTGTTGTATTTTTATGCCATTTTTATTTGTTTGGATAGCATGGGAAAGGGTTACTGTGTCAATATTTTCATTAGACAGGAGAAGGAATAGAATCCCTGCAAGGTTTTATAAGGGCCTGTGTTCTTGGACAAATGCAGCTTGTTTTAGATGCCTTTTGCTTCCATTTGACATCAGTTTGAGATGCTCCTGTGAGCTTTTTACCTCCTTCTCTACATGTCACCAATAGTAAGATTTGCTTTTAATTTTTCCTAACATTGTTTCAAGCAACGGGAATAAATTGAAGCTATACTTAAAAGAAACATTATTATTATTATTATTATTATTAATATTATGAAAAAATAGAGGATGGCTTTGCTGTTCAATGAACTATAATGTTCTCTTGCTTCAGTACTAACCCAAAAGGTATTGAGATAGGACTTCTGACTTTTTTGATGTGTATATCTGTCCCAGATAATTGACCAAAAGTATTTGGGCTTGTGGGTCAACATAACAGCCAGGTAGCTTGTATCAGGAAAGTCAACAATGGCTGACCTCCTACATCCTTTCTTTTTTTTTTAAATCAAAGATGTTTATTGAGACAAAAAAGGAACAGAAAATAAATTCACAGCTAGTCCACAGCTCACATACTGTACAGGACACAAAATTGTTCCAACCGTTCAGATATCAGCTCAAAAGGTATATTCAGACAGTTTACATAGCAACCAATGCCATCACATATCACACATGTCAATTACTACAATTAAAGGGTGCCATTCCTTCAACAGATCGCCCCGGCATTCAAAATACATACAAGTAATGAGTCGTATTCCCTGTCCACCCTACCTCCCGCCTGTCCACCCATCAACTATCTAAACAGCCTATCCATGACCAAATCAACCGGGGACAGGCCAGGCATATCCAACCATGGAGCCCACAGCCTATCAAATTTTCCCGAACAACCCCTGTGTTAATAGATATACTTCTCCATTCTTATGGTATCACCCATTTGGGTAATCTATTCCTTCAACATTGGGGGCTCAACCGCCTTCCAATGTCGAAGGATCAGCCTGCGGGCCTGAAACAGAGCCCTCGCTATGGCCTGCCTGCTATTGTCATCTGTGGGGATGCCGTCCAAAATCCCCAGTAAACATGGTTTCGGATCAATGGGTATAGCAGTCAGATAAAATCTATTAATGGTGGCCACAACCCCCGTCCAGAACAAATAAAGCTTGGGGCACCGCCACAACAGATGGATTAGGTCCCCATGATCCCTTGCGCATCTAGAACAGTTGGAGTCCAGTCTCAAACCCATTCTAAACAGCCTGTCAGGTGTGTAATGTACTCTGAGAACAATGTACAGTTGAGATAACTGTTGGGCCACGTTTAACGAGCATAGTTGCACTGCCTGGAGTGCTTCCTCCCATTGTTCATCCTCGAATGTCCCTACATCCCTCTCCCACTTGTTGGAAGCTGTAAGGGGAAAACCCTCCAGGTATACATTAAGAATCATGGAGTAGGTTCTAGAAATGAAGCCCTTAAACTGAGACACTTCGGCCATATGTTTGAATATAGGTGTATGCGAAAGAACCCAGGGGGTCCCTACATTACACCCTTTCTTAACATGTTTACATGGTTTTACCATTACATTTATTTTTATAGCAATTAGTAGAGGGCATAGATTTCCTTTAATGCACCTTGTATTAAAAGGAAGAAAAGTAATTGGGCCTTG